>NW_027667200.1:600000-843000 GCF_963924665.1 Micromys minutus | reverse complement strand
TATTTTAGAAAAAAAGCAGAAATTTTCTTATATTGGGGCAAAAAGGCTGAAATTTATTTTATTTTGGTACAGAATTGCAGAAATTTTTCTTATTTCGGAGCAAAAAGGCAGAAATTTCCCATATTTTGGGTCAAAAATGCAGAAAGTCTTCATATTTTGAGGTAAAAAGGCTGAAATTCCCCTGATTTGGAGGCAAAAAGGCAGAAATTTCTCTTATTTTGAGGCAAAATTGCAGAAATTTCACTTATTTCAGAAAAAAAGCAGAAATTTTCTTATATTGGGGCAAAAAGGCTGAAATTTCTTTTATTTTGGTACAGAATTGCAGAAATTTTTCCTATTTTGGGGCAAAAAGGCAGAAATTTCCCATATTTTGGGTCAAAAATGCAGAAAGTCCTAATATTTTGAGGTTAAAATCTGAAATTCCCCTTATTTCGTGGCAAAAAGGCAGAAATTTCTCTTATGTTGGGGCAAAATTGCAGAAATTTCATTTATTTCAGAAAAAAAAGTAGAAATTTTCTTATTTTGGGGAAAAAGGCAGAAATTTTTTTATTTTGGTACAAAATTGCAGAAATTTTTCTTATTTTGGGGCCAAAAGGCAGAAATTTCCCATATTTTGGGGAAAAAATGCAGAAATTACCCTTATTTTGATGTAAAAAGGCTGAAATTCCCCTTATTTGGGGGCAAAAAAGCAGAAATTTCTTTTATATTGGGGCATAATTGCAGAAATTTCACTTACTTCAGGGTAATAAGTCAGAAATTTTCCTTATTTTGGGGCAAAAAAGACAGAAATTCCCTTTGTTTTGGGGGAAAAAGACAGAAATTCCACTTATTTAGAGGCAAAAAAGCAGAAATTCCCCATATTTTGGAGCAAAATTGCAGAAATTTTCCTTTTTTATGGCAAAAATGTATGCATTCTTTTTATTTTCGGGCAAAAAGGCAGAAATTCCCCGTATTTTGAAGCAAAATTGCAGAAATTCCCCTAATTGTGGGGCAAAAAGAAAGAAATTTCCTATATGTTGGGGCAAAAAGACAAAAATCCTCCTTATTTTGTTGCAGAACTCAGAAATTCCATTTATTTAGGGCAAAGTTCCAGAAATTACCTTTATTTTGAGGCAAAATTGCAGAAATTTCACTTATTTTGGGGCAAAATTGCAGAAATTTCACTTATTTCAGGGAAAAAAACAGAAATTTTCATATTTTGTGGCAATAAGGCAGAAATTTCTTTTATTTTGGTACAAAATTGCAGAAATTTTTCTTATTTTGGGCAAAAAGGCAGAAATTCCCCTTATTTTGAGGTAAAAAGGCTGAAATTCCCCTTATTTGGGGGCAAAAAGGCAGAAATTTCCCTTATTTTGGGGCAAAATACCAGAAATTTCACATATTTCAGGGTAATAAGTCAGAAATTTTCCTTATTTTGGGGCAAAAAATACAGAAATTCCCTTTGTTTTGGGGGAGAAAGACAGAAATTCCACTTATTTAGAGGCAAAAACCAGAAATTCCCTTTATTTTGGAGCAAAAATGAAGAAATTTCTTTTTTTTATGGCAAAAAGGTATGCATTCTTCTTATTTTCGGACAAAAAGGCAGAAATTCCCCGTATTTTGGAGCAAAATTGCAGAAATTCCCCTAATTGTGGGGAAAAACGGCAGAAATTTTCTATATGTTTGGGAAAAAGACAGAAATTCTTCTTATTTTAGGGAAAAATTCAGAAATTTAACTTATTTTGAGGCAAAATTGCAGAAATTTCATTTATTTCAGAAAAAAGCAGAAATTTTCTTATTTTGGGGCAAAAAGGCAGAAATTTCTTTTATTTTGGTACAAAATTGCAGAAATTTTTCTTAATTTGGGGCAAAAAGGCAGAAATTTCCCATATTTTTGGGCAAAAAATCAGAAATTCTCCATATTTTGAGGTAAAAAGGCTGAAATTTCCCTTATTTGAGGTCAAAAAGGCAGAAATTTCTCTTAATTTGGGGCAAAATTTTAAAAATTTCCCTTATTTTGGGGCAAAATTGCAGAAATTTCACTTATTTTGGGGCAAAATTGCAGAAATTTCACTTATTTCAGGGAAAAAAGGCAGAAATTTTCCTTATTTTTGGGCAAAAAACAGAAATTCCTAATATTCTATGGCAAAAATGCAGAAATTCCCCTTATTTTCAGGTAAAAAGGCTGAAATTCCCCTTATTTGGTGGCAAAAAGGCAGAAATTTCCCTTATTTTGGGGCAAAATTGCAGAAATTTCACTTATTTCAGGGTAATAAGTCAGAAATTTTCCTTATTTTGGGGCAAAAAAGAAAGAAATTCCCTTTGTTTTGGGGGAAAAAGACAGAAATTCCACATATTTAGAGGCAAAAAAGCAGAAATTCCCCTATTTGTAGGGCAAAAAGGCAGAAATTCCCTATATGTTGGGGCAAAAAGACAGAAATTCTCCTCATTTTGGGGCAAAACTCAGAAATTCCATGTATTTTGTGCAAAATTTTAGAAATTTCAATAATTTCAGGGAAAAAAAGCAGAAATTTTCTTATTTTGGGGCAAAAAGGCAGAAATTTCCCATATTTTGGGGCAAAATTCAGAAATTTTCCTTATTTTGGGGTAAAAATCCTGAAATTCCCCATATTTGGGGGCAAAAAGGCAGAAATTTCTCTAATTTTGGGCAAAATTGCAGAAATTTCACTTATTTCAGGGTAATAAGACAGAAATATTCCTTATTTTGGGGCAAAAAATACAGAAATTCCCTTTTTTTTGGGGAAAAAGACAGAAATTCTATTTATTTAGAGGCAAAAAAGCAGAAATTCCCCTTATTTTGGAGCGAAAAAGAGGAAATTTCCTTTTTTTATGGCAAAAAGGTGTGCATTCTTCTTATTTTCAGGCAAAAAGGCAGGAATTCCTCGTAATTTGGAGTAAAATTGCAGAAATTCCCTTTATTGTGGGGCAAAAAGGCAAAAATTCCCTAAAAGTTGGGGCAAAAAGACAGAAATTCTCCTTATTTGGACAAAACTCAGAAATTCCACTTATTTTGGGGCAAAATTCCAAAAATTTCCCTTATTTTGGGGCAAAATTGCAGAAATTTCACTTATTTTGGGGCAAAATTTCAGAAATTTAACTTATTGCAGGGAAAAAAGCAGAAATTTTCTTATTTTGGGGGAAAAGGCAGAAATTTCCCATATTTTGGGGCAAAAATGCAGAAATTCTCCTTATTTTGAGGTAAAAAGGCTGAAATTCCCCTTACTTGGGGGCAAAAATGCAGAAATTTCCCTTATTTTGGGGCAAAATTGCAGAAATTTCACTTATTTCAGAAAAAAAGCAGAAATTTTCTTATATTAGGGCAAAAAGGCTGAAATTTATTTTATTTTGGTACAGAATTGCAGAAATTTTTCTTATTTCGGAGCAAAAAGGCAGAAATTTCCCATATTTTGGGTCAAAAATGCAGAAAGTCTTCATATTTTGAGGTAAAAAGGCTGAAATTCCCCTGATTTGGAGGCAAAAAGGCAGAAATTTCACTTATTTTGAGGCAAAATTGCAGAAATTTCACTTATTTCAGAAAAAAAGCAGAAATGTTCTTATATTGGGGCAAAAAGGCTGAAATTTCTTTTATTTTGGTACAGAATTGCAGAAATTTTTCTTATTTTGGGGCAAAACGGCAGAAATTTCCCATATTTTGGGTCAAAAATGCAGAAAGTCCCCTTATTTTGAGGTTAAAAGGCTAAAATTCCCCTTATTTCGGGGCAAAAAGGCAGAAATTTCTCTTATGTTGGGGCAAAATTGCAAAAATTACACTTATTTCAGGGTAATAAGTCAGAAATTTTTCTTATTTTGGGGCAAAAAGACAGAAATTCTCCTTATTTGGACAAAACTCAGAAATTCCACTTATTTTGGGGCAAAATTCCAAAAATTTCCCTTATTTTGGGGCAAAATTGCAGAAATTTCACTTATTTTGGGGCAAAATTTCAGAAATTTAACTTATTGCAGGGAAAAAAGCAGAAATTTTCTTATTTTGGGGGAAAAGGCAGAAATTTCCCATATTTTTGGGCAAAAATGCAGAAATTCTCCTTATTTTGAGGTAAAAAGGCTGAAATTCCCCTTACTTGGGGGCAAAAATGCAGAAATTTCCCTTATTTTGGGGCAAAATTGCAGAAATTTCACTTATTTCAGAAAAAAAGCAGAAATTTTCTTATATTAGGGCAAAAAGGCTGAAATTTATTTTATTTTGGTACAGAATTGCAGAAATTTTTCTTATTTCGGAGCAAAAAGGCAGAAATTTCCCATATTTTGGGTCAAAAATGCAGAAAGTCTTCATATTTTGAGGTAAAAAGGCTGAAATTCCCCTGATTTGGAGGCAAAAAGGCAGAAATTTCACTTATTTTGAGGCAAAATTGCAGAAATTTCACTTATTTCAGAAAAAAAGCAGAAATGTTCTTATATTGGGGCAAAAAGGCTGAAATTTCTTTTATTTTGGTACAGAATTGCAGAAATTTTTCTTATTTTGGGGCAAAACGGCAGAAATTTCCCATATTTTGGGTCAAAAATGCAGAAAGTCCCCTTATTTTGAGGTTAAAAGGCTAAAATTCCCCTTATTTCGGGGCAAAAAGGCAGAAATTTCTCTTATGTTGGGGCAAAATTGCAAAAATTACACTTATTTCAGGGTAATAAGTCAGAAATTTTTCTTATTTTGGGGCAAAAAGACAGAAATTCTCTTTGTTTTGGGGGAAAAAGACAGAAATTCCACTTATTTAGAGGCAAAAAAGCAGAAATTCCTCTTATTTTGGACCAAAATTGCAGAAATTTTCCTTTTTTATGGCAAAAAGGTATGCATTCTTTTTATTTTCGGGCAAAAAGGCAGAAATTCCCCGTATTTTGGAGCAAAATTGCAGCAATTCCTCTAATTGTGGGGCAAAAAGGAAGAAATTTCCTATATGTTGGGGCAAAAAGACAAAAATCCTCCTTATTTTGGGGCAAAACTCAGAAATTTCACTTATTTTGGGGCAAAATTCTAGAAATTTCCTTTATTTTGAGGCAAAATTGCAGAAATTTCACTTATTTTGAGGCAAAATTGCAGAAATTTCACTTATTTCAGGGAAAAAAGGCAGAAATTTTCCTTATTTTTGGGCAAAAAAACAGAAATTCCTAATATTCTATGGCAAAAATGCAGAAATTCCCCTTATTTTGAGGTAAAAAGGCTGAAATTCCCCTTATTTTGGTGAAAAAAGCAGAAATTTCCCTTATTTTGGGGCAAAATTGCAGAAATTTCACTTATTTCAGGGTAATAAGTCAGAAATTTTCCTTATTTTGGGGCAAAAAAGACAGAAATTCCCTTTGTTTTGGGGGAAAAAGACAGAAATTCCACATATTTAGAGGCAAAAAAGCAGAAATTCCCCTATTTGTAGGGCAAAAAGGCAGAAATTCCCTATATGTTGGGGCAAAAAGACAGAAATTCTCCTCATTTTGGGGCAAAACTCAGAAATTCCATGTATTTTGTGCAAAATTTTAGAAATTTCACTTATTTCAGGGTAATAAGTCAGAAATTTTCCTTATTTTGGGGCAAAAAACAGAAATTCCCTTTGTTTTGGGGGAAAAGCACAGAAATTACACTTATTTAGAGGCAAAAAAGCAGGAATTCCCTTTATTTTAAAGCAAAAATGGAGAAATTTCCCATTTTTCTGGCAAAAAGGTAATCATTCTTCTTATATTCGGGCAAAAAGGCAGAAATACCCCGTATTTTGGAGCAAAATTGCAGAAATTCCCCTAATTGTTGGGCAAAAAGGCAGAAATTCCCTATATTTTGGGGCGTAAAGACAGAAATTCTCCTTATTTTTGTGCAAAACTCAGAAATTCCACTTATTTTCAGGCAAAATTCCAGAAATTTCCCTTATTTGGGGGCAAAATTGCAGAAATTTCACTTATTTAGGGGCAAAATTGCAGAAATTTCACTTATTTCAGAAAAAAGCAGAAATTTTCTTATATTGGGGCAAAAAGGCTGAAATTTATTTTATTTTGGTACAGAATTGCAGAAATTTTTCTTATTTCGGAGCAAAAAGGCAGAAATTTCCCATATTTTGGGTCAAAAATGCAGAAAGTCTTCATATTTTGAGGTAAAAAGGCTGAAATTCCCCTGATTTGGGGGCAAAAAGGCAGAAATTTCTCTTATTTTGAGGCAAAATTGCAGAAATTTCACTCATTTCAGAAAATAAGCAGAAATTTTCTTATATTGGGGCAAAAAGGCTGAAATTTCTTTTATTTTGGTACAGAATTGCAGAAATTTTTCTTATTTTGGGGCAAAAAGGCAGAACTTTCCCATATTTTGGGTCAACAATGCTGAAAGTCCCCTTATTTTGAGGTTAAAAGTCTGAAATTCCCCTTATTTCGTGGCAAAAAGGCAGAAATTTCTCTTATGTTGGGTCAAAATTGCAGAAATTTCATTTATTTCAGAAAAAAAAGTAGAAATTTTCTTATTTTGGGGCAAAAAGGCAGAAATTTTTTTATTTTGGTACAAAATTGCAGAAATTATTCTTATTTTGGGGCCAAAAGACAGAAATTTCCCATATTTTGGGGAAAAATGCAGAAATTACCCTTATTTTGAGGTAAAAAGGCTGAAATTCCCCTTATTTGGGGGCAAAAAGGCAGAAATTTCTTTTATATTGGGGCATAATTGCAGAAATTTCACTTACTTCAGGGTAATAACTCAGAAATTTTCCTTATTTTAGGGCAAAAAAGACAGAAATTCCCTTTGTTTTGGGGGAAAAAGACAGAAATTCCACTTATTTAGAGGCAAAAAAGCAGAAATTCCCCTTATTTTGGAGCAAAATTGCAGAAATTTTCCTTTTTTATGGCAAAAAGGTATGCATTCTTCTTATTTTCGGGCAAAAAGGCAGAAATTCCCCGTATTTTGAAGCAAAATTGCAGAAATTCCCCTAATTGTGGGGCAAAAAGGAAGAAATTTCCTATATGTTGGGGCAAAAAGACAAAAATCCTTCTTATTTTGGGGCAAAACTCAGAAATTCCACTTATTTAGGGCAAAGTTCCAGAAATTACCTTTATTTTGAGGAAAAATTGCAGAAATTTCACTTATTTTGGGGCAAATTTGCAGAAATTTCACTTATTTCAGGGAAAAAAACAGAAATTTTCATATTTTGTGGCAATAAGGCAGAAATTTCTTTTATTTTGGTACAAAATTGCAGAAATTTTTCTTATTTTGGGCAAAAAGGCAGAATTTCCCCTGATTTTGAGGTAAAAAGGCTGAAATTCCCCTTATTTAAGGCCAAAAAGGCAGAAATTTCCCTTATTTTGGGGCAAAATTGCAGAAATTTCACTTATTTCAGGGTAATAAGTCAGAAATTTTCCTTATTTTGAGGCAAAAAATACAGAAATTCCCTTTGTTTTGGGGGTGAAAGACAGAAATTCCACATATTTAGAGGCAAAAACCAGAAATTCCCCTTATTTTGGAGCAAAAATGAAGAAATTTCATTTTTATGGCAAAAAGGTATGCATTCTTGTTATTTTCGGACAAAAAGGCAGAAATTCCCCGTATTTTGGAGCAAAATTACAGAAATTCCCCTAATTGTGGGGAAAAAACGCAGAAATTCCCTATATGTTGGGGCAAAAAGACAGAAATTCTTCTTATTTTAGGGAAAAATTCAGAAATTTAACTTATTTTGAGGCAAAATTGCAGAAATTTCATTTATTTCAGAAAAAAGGCAGAAATTTTCTTATTTTGGGGCAAAAAGGCAGAAATTTATTTTGGTACAAAATTGCAGAAATTTTTCTTAATTTGGGGCAAAAAGGCAGAAATTTCCCATATTTTTGGGCAAAAATTCAGAAATTCTCCATATTTTGAGGTAAAAAGGCTGAAATTTCCCTTATTTGAGGTCAAAAAGGCAGAAATTTCTCTTAATTTGGGGCAAAATTTTAGAAATTTCCCTTATTTTGGGGCAAAATTGCAGAAATTTCACTTATTTTGGGGCAAAATTGTAGAAATTTTACTTATTTTGGGGCAAAATTTCAGAAATTTCACTTATTTCAGGGAAAAAAAGCAGAAATTTTCTTATTTTGTGGCAAAAAGGCAGAAATTTTTTTTATTTTGGTACAAAATTGCAGAAAGTTTTCTTATTTTGGGCAAAAAGGCAGAAATTTTCCATATTTAGGGGAAAAATGCAAAAATTCCCCTTATTTTGAGGTAAAAAGGCTGAAATTACCCTTATTTGGGGGCAAATAGGCAGAAATTTCTCTTATGTTGGGGCAAAACTGCTGAAATTTCACTTACTTCAGGGTAATAAGTCAGAAATTTTCTTTATTTTGTTGCAAAAAGACAGAAATTCCCTTTTGTTTTGGGGGAAAAAACAGAAATTCCACTTATTTAGAGGCAAAAAACAGAAATTTCCCTTAATTTGGAGCAAAAAATAAAGAAATTTCCTTTTTTTATGGCAAAAAGGTATGCATTCTTCTTATTTTCGGGCAAAAAGGCAGAAATTCCCCGTATTTTGGACCAAAATTGCAGAAATTCCCCTAATTGTTGGGCAAAAAGGCAGAAATTTCCCATATGTTGGGGCAAAAAGACAGAAATTCTCCTTATTGTGGGTCAAAACTCAGAAATTCCACTTAATTTGGGGCAAAATTCCAGAAATTTCACTTATTTTGGGGCAAAATTGTAGAAATTTTACTTATTTTGGGGCAAAATTTCAGAAATTTCACTTATTTCAGGGAAAAAAATCAGAAATTTTCTTATTTTGTGGCAAAAAAAGCAGAAATTCCTTTTATTTTTGTAGAAAATTACAGAAATTTTTTTTATTTTGGGCAAAATGGCAGAAATTTTCGATATTTTGCGGCAAAAATGCAGAAATTCCCCTTATTTTGAGGTAAAAAGGCTGAAATTCCCCTTATTTGGGGGCAAAAAGGCAGAAATTTTCCTTATTTTGGGGCAAAATTGCAGAAATTTCACTTATTTCAGTGTAATAAGTCAGAAAATTTTTTTATTTTTGGGCAAAAAAGACAGAAATTCTCTTTTTGGGGGGGAAAAAGACAGAAATTTCAATTATTTAGAGGCAAAAATGCAGAAATTCTCATTATTTTGGATCAAAAATGAAGAAATTTCTTTTTTTTATGTAAAAAAGGTATGCATTCTTCTTATTTTTGGACAAAAAAGCAGAAATTCCCCGTATTTTGGAGCAAAATTGCAAAAATTCCCCTAAATTAGGTGCAAAAAGGCAGAAATTCCCTATATGTTGGGGCAAAAAGAGAGAAATTCTTCTTATTTAGGGGCAAAACTCAGAAATTTCACTTATTTTGGGGCAAAATTGCAGAAATTTCACTAATTTAAGAAAAAAAGAAGAAATTTTCTTATTTTGGTGCAAAAAGGCTGATTTTTCTTATATTTTGGTACAAAATTGCTGAAATTTTTCTTATTTTGTGGCAAAAAGTCAGAAATTTCCCATATTTTGGGGCAAAAATGCATAAATTTCATTTATTTCAGGGAAAAATGCAGAAATTTTCCTTATTTTGGGGCAAAAAAACAGAAATTCCAAATATTTTGTGGCAAAAATGCAGAAATTCCCATTATTTTGAGGTAAAAAGGCTGAAATTCCCCTTATTTGGGGGCAAAACGGCAGAAATTTCTTTTATTTTGGGTCAAAATTGCAGAATTTTCACTTATTTCAGGGTAATAAGTCAGAATTTTTTTTTATTTTGGGGCAAAAAAGACAGAAATTCCCTTTGTTTGGGGGAAAAAAGACAGAAATTCAACTTATTTAGAGGCAAAAAAGCAGAAATTCCTCTTATTTTGGAGCAAAAATGAAGAAATTTCCCTTTTTTATGGCAAAAAGGTATGCATTCTTCTTATTTTTGAGCAAAAAGGCAGAAATTCCCCGTATTTTATAGCAAAATTGCAGAAATTCCTCTAATTGTGGGGCAAAAATGCAGAAATTCCCTATATGTTGGGGCAAAAAGACAAAAATTCTTCTTATTGTGGGTCAAAACTCAGAAATTCCATTTAATTTGGGGCAAAATTCCAGAAATTTCACTTATTTTGGGGCAAAATTGTAGAAATTTCACTTATTTTGTGGCAAATTTTCAGAAATTTCACTTATTTCAGAAAAAAAAAGCAGAAATTTTTCTATTTGGAGGCAAAAAGGCAGAAATATCTTTTATTTTGGTACAAAATTGCAGAAATTTCCCTTATTTGGGGCAAAATTGCAGAAATTTCACTTATTTTGGGGCAAAATAGCAAAAATTTCATTTATTTCAGGGAAAAAGGCAGAAATTTTCCTTATTTTGGGGCAAAAAGGCAGAAATTCCTAATATTTTGTGGCAAAAATGCAGAATTTACTCTTATTTTGAGGTAAAAAGGCTGAAATTCCCTTTATTTGGGGGCAAAAAGGCAGAAATTTCACTTACTTCAGGGTAATAATTCAGAAATTGTCTTTATTTTGAAACAAAAAAGACAGAAATTCCTTTTGTTTTGGGGAAAAAAGACAGAAATTCCACTTATTTAGAGTCAAAAAGGCAGAAATTCCCCTTATTTTGGAGCAAAAATGAAGAAATTTCCATTTTTTATGGCAAAAAGGTATGCATTCTTATTACTTTTGGGCTAAAAGGCAGAAATTCCCCGTATTTTGGAGCAAAATTGCAGAAATTCCCCTAATTGTGGGGCAAAAAGGCAGAAATTCCATATATGTTGAGGCAAAAAGACAGAAATTCTCCTTATTTTGGGTCAAAACTCAAAAATTCCACTTATTTTGGGGCAAAATTCAAGAAATTTCACTTATTTTATGTCAAAATTGTAAAATTTCACTTATTTTGAGGCAAAATTTCAGAAATTTCACTTATTTCAGAAAAAAAAGCAGAAATTTTCTTATTTGGAAGCAAAAAGGCAGAAATTTCTTTTATTTTGGTACAAAATTGCAGAAATTTTCCTTATTTTGGGGCAAAATTGCAGAAATTTCACTTATTTTGGGGCAAAATTGCAGAAATTTCACTTATTTCAGGGAAAAAAGGCAGAAATTTTCCTTATTTTGGGGCAAAAAGGCAGAAATTCCTAATATTTTGTGGCAAAAATGCAGAAATTCCCCTTATTTTGAGGTAAAAAGGTTGAAATTCCCCTTATTTGGGGGCAAAAAGGCAGAAATTTCCCTTATTTTGGGTCAAAATTGCAGAAATTTCACTTATTTCAGGGTAATAAGTCAGAAATTTCCCTTATTTTGGGGCAAAAAGGACAGAAATTCCCTTTGTTTTGGGGGACAAAGACAGAAATTCAACATATTTAGAGGCATAAAAGCTGAAATTCCCCTTATTTTGGAGCAAAAATGAAGATATTTTCCTTTTTTATGGCAAAAAGGTATGCATTCTTCTTATTTTTGAGCAAAAAGGCAGAAATTCCCCGTATTTTGGAGCAAAATTGCAGAAATTCCCCTAATTGTGGGGCAAAAAGGCAGAAATTTCCTATATGTTGGGGCAAAAAGACAGAAATCCTCCTTATTTTGTGGCAAAACTCAGAATTTCCACTTATTTTGGGGCAAAATTCCAGAAATTTCCCTTATTTTGGGGCAAAATTGCAGAAATTTCACTTATTTTGGGGCAAAATTGCAGAAATTTCACTTATTTCAGGGAAAAAAAGCAGAAATTTTCTTATTTTGTGGCAAAAAGGCAGAAATTTTTTTTTTATTTTTGTACAAAATTGGAGAAATTTTTCTTATTTTGGGCAAAAAGTCAGAAATTTTCCATATTTTGGGGCAAAAATGCGAAAATTCCCCTTATTTTGAGGTAAAAAGGCTGAAATTACCCTTATTTTGGGGCAAATAGGCAGAAATTTCTCTTCTGTTGGGGCAAAATTGCAGAAATTTCACTTATTTCAGGGTAATAATTCAGAAATTTTCTTTATTTAGGGGCAAAAAGACAGAAATTCCCTTTGTTTTCGGGGAAAAGACAGAAATTCCACTTATTTAGAGGCAAAAAAGCAGAAATTTCCCTTTTTTTGGAGCAAAATTGCAGAAATTTTTCTTTCTTATGTAAAAAAGGTATGCATTCTTCTTATTTTCAGGCAAAAAGGCAGAAATTCCCCGTATTTTGGACCAAAATTGCAAAAATTCCCCTATTTGTGGGGCAAAAAGGCAGAAATTTCCTATATGTTGGGGCAAAAAGACAGAAATTCTCCTTATTGTGGGTCAAAACTCAGAAATTCCACTTAATTTGGGGCAAAATTCAAGAAATTTCACTTATTTTGGGGCAAAATTGTAGAAATTTTACTTATTTTGGGGCAAAATTTCAGAAATTTCACTTATTTCAGGGAAAAAAAGCAGAAATTTTCTTATTTTGTGGAATAAAGGCAGAAATTATCCATATTATGCGGCAAAAATGCAAAAATTCCCCTTATTTTGAGGTAAAAAGGCTAAAATTTCCCTTTTTTGGGGGCAAAAAAGCAGAAATTTCCCTTATTTTGGAGCAAAATTGCAGAAATTTCACTTATTTCAGTGTAATAAGTCAGAAATTTTCCTTATTTTGGATCAAAAAAGACAGAAATTCCATTTTTTGGGGGGGAAAAAGACATAAATTTCACTTATTTAAAGGCAAAAATGCAAAAATTCCCCTTGTTTTGGAGCAAAAATGAAGAAATTTCCCTTTTTTATGGCAAAAAGGTATGCATTCTTATTACTTTCGGGCTAAAAGGCAGAAATTCCCCGTATTTTGGAGCAAAATTGCAGAAATTCCCCTAATTGTGGGGCA
Source organism: Micromys minutus (assembly GCF_963924665.1). Taxonomy (NCBI): domain Eukaryota; kingdom Metazoa; phylum Chordata; class Mammalia; order Rodentia; family Muridae; genus Micromys; species Micromys minutus. The sequence goes on along the minus strand of NW_027667200.1, from coordinate 830,298 downwards.
AAAAGGCAGAAATTCCATATATGTTGAGGCAAAAAGACAGAAATTCTCCTTATTTTTGGTCAAAACTCAAAAATTCCAGTTATTTCGGGGCAAAATTCAAGAAATTTCACTTATTTTATGTCAAAATTGTAAAATTTCACTTATTTTGAGGCAAAATTTCAGAAATTTCACTTATTTCAGAAAAAAAAAGCAGAAATTTTCTTATTTGGAAGCAAAAAGGCAGAAATTTCTTTTATTTTGGTACAAAATTGCAGAAATTTTCCTTATTTTGGGGCAAAATTGCAGAAATTTCACTTATTTTGGGGCAAAATTGCAGAAATTTCACTTATTTCAGGGAAAAAAGGCAGAAATTTTCCTTAATTTGGGGCAAAAAGGCAGAAATTCCTAATATTTTGTGGCAAAAATGCAGAAATTCCCCTTATTTTGAGGTAAAAAGGTTGAAATTCCCCTTATTTGGGGGCAAAAAGGCAGAAATTTCCCTTATTTTGGGTCAAAATTGCAGAAATTTCACTTATTTCAGGGTAATAAGTCAGAAATTTCCCTTATTTTGGGGCAAAAATGACAGAAATTCCCTTTGTTTTGGGGGACAAAGACAGAAATTCAACATATTTAGTGGCATAAAAGCTGAAATTCCCCTTATTTTGGAGCAAATATGAAGAAATTTTTCATTTTTATGGCAAAAGGTATGCATTCTTCTTATTTTTGAGCAAAAAGGCAGAAATTCCCCGTATTTTGGAGCAAAATTGCAGAAATTCCCCTAATTGTGGGGCAAAAAGGCAGAAATTTCCTATATGTTGGGGCAAAAAGACAGAAATCCTCCTTATTTTGTGGCAAAACTCAGAATTTCCACTTATTTTGGGGCAAAATTCCAGAAATTTCCCTTATTTTGGGGTAAAATTGCAGAAATTTCACTTATTTTGGGGCAAAATTGCAGAAATTTCACTTATTTCAGGGAAAAAAAGCAGAAATTTTCTTATTTTGTGGCAAAAAGGCAGAAATTTTTTTTTTTATTTTTGTACAAAATTGCAGAAATTTTTCTTATTTTGGGCAAAAAGGCAGAAATTTTCCATATTTTGGGGCAAAAATGCGAAAATTCCCCTTATTTTGAGGTAAAAAGGCTGAAATTACCCTTATTTTGGGGCAAATAGGCAGAAATTTCTCTTCTGTTGGGGCAAAATTGCAGAAATTTCACTTATTTCAGGGTAATAAGTCAGAAATTTTCTTTATTTAGGGGCAAAAAGACAGAAATTCCCTTTGTTTTCGGGGAAAAGACAGAAATTCCACTTATTTAGAGGCAAAAAAGCAGAAATTTCCCTTTTTTTGGAGCAAAATTGCAGAAATTTTTCTTTCTTATGTAAAAAAGGTATGCATTCTTCTTATTTTCAGGCAAAAAGGCAGAAATTCCCCGTATTTTGGACCAAAATTGCAAAAATTCCCCTAATTGTGGGGCAAAAAGGCAGAAATTTCCTATATGTTGGGGCAAAAAGACAGAAATTCTCCTTATTGTGGGTCAAAACTCAGAAATTCCACTTAATTTGGGGCAAAATTCAAGAAATTTCACTTATTTTGGGGCAAAATTGTAGAAATTTTACTTATTTTGGGGCAAAATTTCAGAAATTTCACTTATTTCAGAGAAAAAAAGCAGAAATTTTCTTATTTTGAGGCAAAAAAGGCAGAAATTATCCATATTATGCGGCAAAAATGCAAAAATTCCCCTTATTTTGAGGTAAAAAGGCTGAAATTTCCCTTATTTTGGGGCAAAAAAGCAGAAATTTCCCTTATTTTGGAGCAAAATTGCAGAAATTTCACTTATTTCAGTGTAATAAGTCAGAAATTTTCCTTATTTTGGATCAAAAAAGACAGAAATTCCATTTTTTTGGGGGGAAAAAGACATAAATTTCACTTATTTAGAGGCAAAAATGCAGAAATTCCCCTTGTTTTGGAGCAAAAATGAAGAAATTTCCCTTTTTTATGGAAAAAGGGTATGCATTATTCTTATTTTCGGACAAAAAGACAGAAATTCCCCGTATTTTGGAGCAAAATTGCAGAAATTCCCCTAAATGAGGGGTAAAAAGGCAGAAATTCCCAATATGTTGGGGCAAAAAGACAGAAATTCTTCTTATTTAAAGGCAAAACTTAGAAATTTCACTTATTTTGGGGCAAAATTGCAGAAATTTCACTTATTTCAGGGTAATAAGTCAGATTTTTTTTTATTTTGGGGCAAAAAAGACAGAAATTCCCTTTGTATTGGGGAAAAATAACAGAAATTCAACTTATTTAGAGGCAAAAAAGCAGAAATTCCCCTTATTTTGGACCAAAAATGAAGAAATTTACCTTTTTTATGGCAAAAAGTTATGCATTCTTTTTATTTTCGGGCAAAAAGGCAGAAATTCCCTCTATTTTGGAGCAAAATTGCAGAAATTCCCCTAATTGTGGGGCAAAAAGGCAGAAATTCTCTATATGTTGGGGCAAAAAGACAGAAATTTTTCTTATTGTGGGTCAAAACTCAGAAATTCTACTTAATTTGGGGCAAAATTCCAGAAATTTCACTTATTTTGGGGCATAATTGTAGAAATTTCACTTATTTTGTGCCAAAATTTCAGAAATTTCACTTATTTCAGAAAAAAAAGCAGAAATTTTTTTATTTGGAAGCAAAAAGGCGGAAATATCTTTTATTTTGGTACAAAATTGCAGAAATTTCTTTTATTTGGGGCAAAATTGCAGAAATTTTAGTTATTTTGGGGCAAAATTGCAAAAGTTTAATTTATATCAGGGAAAAAGGCAGAAATTTTCTTTATTATGGGGCAAAAAGGCAGAAATTCCTAATATTTTGTGGCAAAAATGCAGAAATTCCCCTTATTTTGAGGTAAAAAGGCTGAAATTCCCCTTATTTGGGGGCAAAAAGACAGAAATTTCACTTACTTCAGGGTAATAATTCAGAAATTTTCCTTATTTTGAAACAAAAAAAACAGAAATTCCCTTTGTTTTGGGGGAAAAAGACAGAAATTCCACTTATTTAGAGTAAAAAATGCAGAAATTCCCCTTAATTTGGAGCAAAAATGAAGAAATTTCCCTTTTTTATGGCAAAAAGGTATGCATTCTTATTATTTTCGGGCAAAAAGGCAGAAATTCCCCGTATTTTGGAGCAAAATTGCAGAAATTCCCCTAATTGTGGGGCAAAAAGGCAGAAATTCCCTATATGTTGAGGCAAAAAGACAGAAATTCTCCTTATTTTGGGTCAAAACTCAGAAATTCCACTTATTTTGGGGCTAAATTCAAGAAATTTCACTTATTTTAAGTCAAAATTGTAGAAATTTCACTTATTTTGAGGCAAAATTTCAGAAATTTCACTTATTTCAGAAAAAAAAAGCAGAAATTTCCTTATTTGGAAGCAAATAGCAGAAATTTCTTTTATTTTGGTACAAAATTGCAGAAATTTTCCTTATTTTGGGGCAAAATTGCAGAAATTTCACTTATTTTGGGGCAAAATTGCAGAAATTTCACTTATTTCAGGGAAAAAAGGCAGAAATTTTCCTTATTTTGGGGCAAAAAGGCAGAAATTCCTTATATTTTGTGGCAAAAATGCAGAATTTCCCCTTATCTTGAGGTAAAAAGGCTGAAATTCCCTTAATTTGGGGGCAAAAAGGCAGAAATTTCCCTTATTTTGGGTCAAAATTGCAGAAATTTCACTTATTTCAGGGTAATAAGTCACAAATTTCCCTTATTTTGGGGCAAAAAGGACAGAAATTTCCTTTGTTTTGGGGGACAAAGACAGAAATTCCAAATATTTAGAGGCATAAAAGCAGAAATTCCCCTTATTTTGGAGCAAAAATGAAGAAATTTTTCTTTTTTATGGCAAAAAGTTATGCATTCTTCTTATTTTTGAGCAAAAAGGCAGAAATTTCCCGTATTTTGGAGCAAAATTGCAGAAATTCCCCTAATTGTGCGGCAAAAAGGCAGAAATTTCCTATATGTTGGGGCAAAAAGACAGAAATCCTCCTTATTTTGTGGCAAAACTCAGAATTTCCAATTATTTTGGGGCAAAATTCCAGAAATTTCCCTTATTTTGGGGCAAAATTACAGAAATTTCACTTATTTTGTGGCAAAATTGCAGAAATTTCACTTATTTCAGGGAAAAAAGCAGAAATTTTCTTATTTTGTGGCAAAAAGGCAGAAATTTTTTTTTATTTTGGTACAAAATTGCAGAAATTTTTCTTATTTTGGGCAAAAAGGCAGAAATTTCCCATATTTTGGGGCAAAAATGCAGAACTTTCATTTATTTCAGGGAAAAATGCAGAAATTTTCTTTATTTTGGGGCAAAAAGGCAGAAATTCCTAATATTTTGTGGCAAAAATGCAGAAATTCCCCTTATTTTGAGGTAAAAAGGCTGAAATTCCCCTTATTTGGGGACAAAAAGACAGAAATTTCCCTTATTTTGGGTCAAATTGCAGAAATTTCACTTATTTCAGGGTAATAAGTCAGAATTTTTTTTATTTTGGGGCAAAAAAGACAGAAATTCCCTTTGTTTTGGGGAAAAAAGACAGAAATTCTACTTATTTAGAGGCAAAAAAGCAGAAATCCCCCTTATTTTGGAGCAAAAATGAAGAAATTTCCCTTTTTTATGGCAAAAAGGTATGCATTCTTTTTATTTTCGGGCAAAAAGGCAGAAATTCCCTCTATTTTGGAGCAAAATTGCAGAAATTCCCCTAATTGTGGGGCAAAAAGGCAGAAATTCTCTATATGTTGGGGCAAAAAGAAAGAAATTTTTCTTATTGTGGGTCAAAACTCAGAAATTCTACTTAATTTGGGGCAAAATTCCAGAAATTTCACTTATTTTGGGGCAAAATTGTAGAAATTTCACTTATTTTGTGCCAAAATTTCAGAAATTTCACTTATTTCAGAAAAAAAAGCAGAAATTTTCTTATTTGGAAGCAAAAAGGCGGAAATATCTTTTATTTTGGTACAAAATTATAGAAATTTCTTTTATTTGGGGCAAAATTGCATAAATTTTAGTTATTTTGGGGCAAAATTGCAAAAGTTTCATTTATATCAGGGAAAAAGGCAGAAATTTTCTTTATTATGGGGCAAAAAGGCAGAAATTCCTAATATTTTGTGGCAAAAATGCAGAAATTCCCCTTATTTTGAGGTAAAAAGGCTGAAATTCCCCTTATTTGGGGGCAAAAAGACAGAAATTTCACTTACTTCAGGGTAATAATTCAGAAATTTTCCTTATTTTGAAACAAAAAAGACAGAAATTCCCTTTGTTTTGGGGGAAAAAGACAGAAATTCCACTTATTTAGAGTAAAAAATGCAGAAATTCCCCTTAATTTGGAGCAAAAATGAAGAAATTTCCCTTTTTTATGGCAAAAAGGTATGCATTCTTATTATTTTCGGGCAAAAAGGCAGAAATTCCTCTTATTTTGGAGCAAAATTGCAGAAATTCCCCTAATTGTGGGGCAAAAAGGCAGAAATTCCCTATATGTTGAGGCAAAAAGACAGAAATTCTTTTTATTTTGGGTCAAAACTCAGAAATTCCACTTATTTTGGGGCTAAATTCAAGAAATTTCACTTATTTTACGTCAAAATTGTAGAAATTTCACTTATTTTGAGGCAAAATTTCAGAAATTTCACTTATTTCCGAAAAAAAAGCAGAAATTTTCTTATTTGGAAGCAAAAAGGCAGAAATTTCTTTTATTTTGGTACAAAATTGCAGAAATTTTCCTTATTTTGGGGCAAAATTGCAGAAATTTCACTTATTTTGGGGCAAAATTGCAGAAATTTCACTTATTTCAGGGAAAAAAGGCAGAAATTTTCCTTATTTTGGGGCAAAAAGGCAGAAATTCCCTTAATTTGGGGGCAAAAAGCAGAAATTTCCCTTATTTTGGGTCAAAATTGCAGAAATTTCACTTATTTCAGGGTAATAAGTCACAAATTTTCCTTATTTTGGGGCAAAAAGGAAAGAAATTCCCTTTCTTTTGGGGGACAAAGATAGAAATTCCAAATATTAAGAGGCATAAAAGCAGAAATTCCCCTTATTTTGGAGCAAAAATGAAGAAATTTTTCTTTTTTATGGCAAAAAGTTATGCATTCTTCTTATTTTTGAGCAAAAAGGCAGAAATTTCCCGTATTTTGGAGCAAAATTGCAGAATTTCCCCTAATTGTGGGGCAAAAAGGCAGAAATTTCCTATATGTTGGGGCAAAAAGACAGAAATCCTCCTTATTTTGTGACAAAACTCAGAATTTCCAATTATTTTGGGGCAAAATTCCAGAAATTTCCCTTATTTTGGGGCAAAATTACAGAAATTTCACTTATTTTGTGGCAAAATTGCAGAAATTTCACTTATTTCAGGGAAAAAAGCAGAAATTTTCTTATTTTGTGGCAAAAAGGCAGAAATTTTTTTTTATTTTGGTACAAAATTGCAGAAATTTTTCTTATTTTGGGCAAAAAGGCAGAAATTTCCCATATTTTGGGGCAAAAATGCAGAACTTTCATTTATTTCAGGGAAAAATGCAGAAATTTTCTTTATTTTGGGGCAAAAAGGCAGAAATTCCTAATATTTTGTGGCAAAAATGCAGAAATTCCCCTTATTTTGAGGTAAAAAGGCTGAAATTCCCCTTATTTGGGGACAAAAAGACAGAAATTTCCCTTATTTTGGGTCAAATTGCAGAAATTTCACTTATTTCAGGGTAATAAGTCAGAATTTTTTTTATTTTGGGGCAAAAAAGACAGAAATTCCCTTTGTTTTGGGGAAAAAAGACAGAAATTCTACTTATTTAGAGGCAAAAAAGCAGAAATCCCCCTTATTTTGGAGCAAAAATGAAGAAATTTCCCTTTTTTATGGCAAAAAGGTATGCATTCTTTTTATTTTCGGGCAAAAAGGCAGAAATTCCCTGTATTTTGGAGCAAAATTGCAGAAATTCCCCTAATTGTGGGGCAAAAAGGCAGAAATTCTCTATATGTAGGGGCAAAAAGACAGAAATTTTTCTTATTGTGGGTCAAAACTCAGAAATTCCACTTAATTTGGGGCAAAATTCCAGAAATTTCACTTATTTTGGGGCAAAATTGTAGAAATTTCACTTATTTTGTGGCATAATTTCAGAAATTTCACTTATTTTAGAAAAAAAAACAGAAATTTTCTTATTTGGAAGCAAAAAGGCGGAAATATCTTTTATTTTGGTACAAAATTATAGAAATTTCTTTTATTTGGGGCAAAATTGCAGAAATTTCAGTTATTTTTGGCAAAATTGCAAAAATTTCATTTATATCAGGGAAAAGGGCAGAAATTTTCTTTATTATGTTGCAAAAAGGCAGAAATTCCTAATATTTTGTGGCAAAAATGCAGAAATTCCCCTTATTTTGAGGTAAAATGGCTGAAATTCCCCTTATTTGGGGGCAAAAAGGCAGAAATTTCACTTACTTCAGGGTAATAATTCAGAAATTTTCCTTATTTTGAAACAAAAAAGACAGAAATTCCCTTTGTTTTGGGGGAAAAAGACAGAAATTCCACTTATTTAGAGTCAAAAATGCAGAAATTCCCCTTATTTTGGAGCAAAAATGAAGAAATTTCCCTTTTTTATGGCAAAAAGGTATGCATTCTTATTATTTTCGGGCAAAAAGGCAGAAATTCCCCGTATTTTGGAGCAAAATTGCAGAAATTCCCCTAATTGTGGGGCAAAAATGCAGAAATTCCCTATATGTTGAGGCAAAAAGACAGAAATTCTCCTTATTTTGGGTCAAAACTCAGAAATTCCACTTATTTTGGGGCTAAATTCAAGAAATTTCACTTATTTTAAGTAAAAATTGTAGAAATTTCACTTATTTTGAGGCAAAATTTCAGAAATTTCACTTATTTCAGAAAAAAAAGCAGAAATTTTCTTATTTGGAAGCAAAAAGGCAGAAATTTCTTTTATTTTGGTACAAAATTGCAGAAATTTTCCTTATTTTGGGGCAAAATTGCAGAAATTTCACTTATTTTGGGGCAAAATTGCAGAAATTTCACTTATTTCAGGGAAAAAAGGCAGAAATTTTCCTTATTTTGGGGCAAAAAGGCAGAAATTCCTAATATTTTGTGGCAAAAATGCAGAATTTCCCCTTATTTTGAGGTAAAAAGGCTGAAATTCCCTTTATTTGTGGGCAAAAAGGCAGAAATTTCCCTTATTTTGGGTCAAAATTGCAGAAATTTCACTTATTTCAAGGTAATAAGTCACAAATTTCCCTTATTTTGGGGCAAAAAGGACAGAAATTCCCTTTGTTTTGGGGGACAAAGACAGAAATTCCACATATTTAGAGGTATAAAAGCAGAAATTCCCCTTATTTTGGAGCAAAAATAAAGAAATTTTCCTTTTTTATGGCAAAAAGTTATGCATTCTTCTTATTTTTGAGCAAAAAGGCAGAAATTCCCCATATTTTGGAGCAAAATTGCAGAAATTCCCCTAATTGTGGGGCAAAAAGGCAGAAATTTCCTATATGTTGGGGCAAAAAGACAGAAATCCTCCTTATTTTGTGGCAAAACTCAGAATTTCCACTTATTTTGGGGCAAAATTCCAGAAATTTCCCTTATTTTGGGGCAAAATTGCAGAAATTTCACTTATTTTGTGGCAAAATTGCAGAAATTTCACTTATTTCAGGGAAAAAAAGCAGAAATTTTCTTATTTTGTAGCAAAAAGGCAGAAATTTTTATTTATTTTGGTACAAAATTGCAGAAATTTTTCTTATTTTGGGCAAAAAGGCAGAAATTTCCCATATTTTGGGGCAAAAATGCAGAACTTTCATTTATTTCAGGGAAAAATGCAGAAATTTTCTTTATTTTGGGGCAAAAAGGCAGAAATTCCTAATATTTTGTGGCAAAAATGCAGAAATTCCCCTTATTTTGAGGTAAAAAGGCTGAAATTCCCCTTATTAGGGGACAAAAAGACAGAAATTTCCCTTATTTTGGGTCAAATTGCAGAAATTTCACTTATTTCAGGGTAATAAGTCAGAATTTTTTTTATTTTGGGGCAAAAAGGACGGAAATTCCCTTTGTTTTGGGGAAAAAAGACAGAAATTCAACTTATTTAGAGGCAAAAAAGCAGAAATCCCCCTTATTTTGGAGCAAAAATGAAGAAATTTACCTTTTTTATGGCAAAAAGGTATGCATTCTTTTTATTTTCGGGCAAAAAGGCAGAAATTCCCTGTATTTTGGAGCAAAATTGCAGAAATTCCCCTAATTGTGGGGCAAAAAGGCAGAAATTCTCTATATGTTGGGGCAAAAAGACAGAAATTTTTCTTATTGTGGGTCAAAACTCAGAAATTCCACTTAATTTGGGGCAAAATTCCAGAAATTTCACTTATTTTGGGGCAAAATTGTAGAAATTTCACTTATTTTGTGGCATAATTTCAGAAATTTCACTTATTTTAGAAAAAAAAGCAGAAATTTTCTTATTTGGAAGCAAAAAGGCAGAAATATCTTTTATTTTGGTACAAAATTATAGAAATTTCTTTTATTTGGGGCAAAATTGCAGAAATTTCAGTTATTTTTGGCAAAATTGCAAAAATTTCATTTATATCAGGGAAAAAGGCAGAAATTTTCTTTATTATGTTGCAAAAAGGCAGAAATTCCTAATATTTTGTGGCAAAATGCAGAAATTCCCCTTATTTTGAGGTAAAATGGCTGAAATTCCCCTTATTTGGGGGCAAAAAGGCAGAAATTTCACTTACTTCAGGGTAATAATTCAGAAATTTTCCTTATTTTGAAACAAAAAAGACAGAAATTCCCTTTGTTTTGGGGGAAAAAGACAGAAATTCCACTTATTTAGAGTCAAAAATGCAGAAATTCCCCTTATTTTGGAGCAAAAATGAAGAAATTTCCCTTTTTTATGGCAAAAAGGTATGCATTCTTATTATTTTCGGGCAAAAAGGCAGAAATTCCCCGTATTTTGGAGCAAAATTGCAGAAATTCCCCTAATTGTGGGGCAAAAAGGCAGAAATTCCCTATATGTTGAGGCAAAAAGACAGAAATTCTCCTTATTTTGGGTCCAAATTCAGAAATTCCACTTATTTTGGGGCTAAATTCAAGAAATTTCACTTATTTTAAGTCAAAATTGTAGAAATTTCACTTATTTTGAGGCAAAATTTCAGAAATTTCACTTATTTCAGAAAAAAAGAAGAAATTTTCATATTTGGAAGCAAAAAGGCAAAAATTTCTTTTATTTTGGTACAAAATTGCAGAAATTTTCCTTATTTGGGGGCAAAATTGCAGAAATTTCACTTATTTTGGGGCAAAATTGCAGAAATTTCACTTATTTCAGGGAAAAAAGGCAGAAATTTTCCTTATTTTGGGGCAAAAAGGCAGAAATTCCTAATATTTTGTGGCAAAAATGCAGAATTTCCCCTTATTTTGAGGTAAAAAGGCTGAAATTCCCTTTATTTGGGGGCAAAAAGGCACAAATTTCCCTTATTTTGGGTCAAAATTGCAGAAATTTCACTTATTTCAGGGTAATAAGTCACAAATTTCCCTTATTTTGGGGCAAAAAGGACAGAAATTTCATTTGTTTTGGGGGACAAAGACAGAAATTCCACATATTTAGAGGCATAAAAGCAAAAATTCCCCTTATTTTGGACAAAAATGAAGAAATTTTCCTTTTTTATGGCAAAAAGGTATGCATTCTTCTTACTTTTGAGCAAAAAAACAGAAATTCCCCGTATTTTGGAGCAAAATTGCAGAAATTCCCCTAATTGTGGGGCAAAAAGGCAGAAATTTCCTATATGTTGGGGCAAAAAGACAGAAATCCTCCTTATTTTGTGGCAAAACTCAGAATTTCCACTTATTTTGGGGCAAAATTCCAGAAATTTCCCTTATTTTGGGGCAAAATTGCAGAAATTTCACTTATTTTGTGGCAAAATTTCAGAAATTTCACTTATTTCAGGGAAAAAAAGCAGAAATTTTCTTATTTTGTGGCAAAACGGCAGAAATTTTTTTTATTTTGGTACAAAATTGCAGAAATTTTTCTTATTTTGGGCAAAATGGCAGAAATTTTCCATATTTTGGGGCAAAAATGCAAAAATTCCCCTTATTTTGAGGTAAAAAGGCTGAAATTACCCTTATTTGGGGGCGAATAGGCAGAAATTTCTCTTATGTTGGGGCAAAATTGCAGAAATTTCACTTATTTCAGGGTAATAAGTCAGAAATTTTTCTTATTTAGGGGCAAAAAGACAGAAATTCCCTTTGTTTTGGGGGAAAAGACAGAAATTCCACTTATTTAGAGGCAAAAAAGCAGAAATTTCCCTTATTTTGGAGCAAAATTGCAGAAATTTTTCTTTTTTATGTAAAAAAGTTATGCATTCTTCTTATTTTGGGGCAAAAAGGCAGAATTTCCCCGTATTTTGGACCAAAATTGCAGAAATTCCCCTAATTGTGGGGCAAAAAGGCAGAAATTTCCTATATGTTGGGGCAAAATGACAGAAATTCTCCTTATTGTGGGTCAAAACTCAGAAATTCCACTTAATTTGGGGCAAAATTCAAGAAATTTCACTTATTTTGGGGCAAAATTGTAGAAATTTTACTTATTTTGGGGCAAAATTTCAGAAATTTCACTTATTTCAGGGAAAAAAAGCAGAAATTTTCTTATTTTGTGGCAAAAAGGCAGAAATTTTCTATATTATGCGGCAAAAATGCAAAAATTCCCCTTATTTTGAGGTAAAAAGGCTGAAATTTCCCTTATTTGGGGGCAAAAAGGCAGAAATTCCCCGTATTTTGGAGCAAAATTGCAGAAATTCCCCTAAATGAGGGGCAAAAAGGCAGAAATTCCCTATATGTTGGGGCAAAAAGACAGAAATTCTTCTTATTTAGGGGCAAAACTCAGAAATTTCACTTATTTGGGGGCAAAATTGCAGAAATTTAACTTATTTCAGAAAAAAAGCAGAAATTTTTTATTTTGGGGCAAAAAGTCTGATTTTTCTTATATTTTGGTACAAAATTGCTGAAATTTTTCTTATTTTGGGGCAAAATTGCAGAAATTTCCCATATTTTGGGGCAAAAATGCAGAACTTTCATTTATTTCAGGGAAAAATGCAGAAATTTTCTTTATTTTGGGGCAAAAAGGCAGAAAATCCTAATATTTTGTGGCAAAAATGCAGAAATTCCCCATATTTTGAGGTAAAAAGGCTGAAATTCCCCTTATTTGGGGACAAAATGGCAGAAATTTCCCTTATTTTGTGTCAAATTTGCAGAAATTTCACTTATTTCAGGGTAATAAGTCAGAATTTTTTTTATTTTGGGGCAAAAAAGACAGAAATTCCCTTTGTTTTGGGGAAAAAAGACAGAAATTCTACTTATTTAGAGGAAAAAAGCAGAAATTCCCCTTATTTTGGAGCAAAAATGAAGAAATTTACCTTTTTTATGGCAAAAAGGTATGCATTCTTTTTATTTTCGGGCAAAAAGGCAGAAATTCCCTGTATTTTGGAGGAAAATTGCAGAAATTCCCCTAATTGTGGGGCAAAAAGGCAGAAATTCTCTATATGTTGTGGCAAAAAGACAGAAATTTTTCTTATTGTGGGTCAAAACTCAGAAATTCCACTTAATTTGGGGCAAAATTCCAGAAATTTCACTTATTTTGGGGCAAAATTGTAGAAATTTCACTTATTTTGTGGCAAAATTTCAGAAATTTCACTTATTTCAGAAAAAAAAGCAGAAATTTTTTTATTTGGAAGCAAAAAGGCAGAAATATCTTTTATTTTGGTACAAAATTTCAGAAATTTCTTTTATTTTGGGGCAAAATTGCAGAAATTTCAGTTATTTTGGGGCAAAATTGCAAAAATTTCATTTATATCAGGGAAAAAGGCAGAAATTTTCTTTATTATGGGGCAAAAAGGCAGAAATTCCTAATATTTTGTGGCAAAAATGCAGAAATTCCCCTTATTTTGAGGTAAAAAGGTTGAAATTCCCCTTATTTGGGGGCAAAAAGGCAGAAATTTCACTTACTTCAGGGTAATAATTCAGAAATTTTCCTTATTTTGAAACAAAAAAGACAGAAATTCCCTTTGTTTTGGGGGAAAAAGACAGAAATTCCACTTATTTAGAGTCAAAAAGGCAGAAATTCCCCTTATTTTGGAGCAAAAACGAAGAAATTTCCCTTTTTTATGGCAAAAAGGTATGCATTCTTATTATTTTCGGGCAAAAAGGCAGAAATTCCTCGTATTTTGGAGCAAAATTGCAGAAATTTCCCTAATTGTGGGGCAAAAAGGCAGAAATTCCCTATATGTAGAGGCAAAAAGACAGAAATTCTCCTTATTTTGGGTCAAAACTCAGAAATTCCACTTATTTTGGGGCTAAATTCAAGAAATTTCACTTATTTTAAGTCAAAATTGTAGAAACTTCACTTATTTTGAGGCAAAATTTCAGAAATTTCACTTATTTCAGAAAAAAAAGCAGAAATTTTCTTATTTGGAAGCAAAAAGGCAGAAATTTCTTTTATTTTGGTACAAAATTGCAGAAATTTTCCTTATTTTGGGGCAAAATTGCAGAAATTTCACTTATTTTGGGGCAAAATTGCAGAAATTTCACTTATTTCAGGGAAAAATGGCAGAAATTTTCCTTATTTTGGGGCAAAAAGGCAGAAATTCCTAATATTTTGTGGCCAAATGCAGAAATTCCCCTTATTTTGAGGTAAAAAGGCTGAAATTCCCTTTATTTGGGGGCAAAAAGGCAGAAATTTCCCTTATTTTGGGTCAAAATTGCAGAAATTTCACTTATTTCAGGGTAATAAGTCACAAATTTCCCTTATTTTGGGGCAAAAAGGACAGAAATTCCCTTTGTTTTGGGGGACAAAGACAGAAATTCCACATATTTAGAGGCATAAAAGCAGAAATTCCCTTTATTTTGGAGCAAAAATGAAGAAATTTTCCATTTTTATGGCAAAAAGGTATGCATTCTACTTATTTTTGAGCAAAAAGGCAGAAATTCCCCGTATTTTGGACCAAAATTGCAGAAATTCCCCTAATTGTGGGGCAAAAAGTCAGAAATTTCGTATATGTTGGGGCAAAAAGACAGAAATTCTCCTTATTGTGGGTCAAAACTCAGAAATTCCACTTAATTTGGGGCAAAATTCAAGAAATTTCACTTATTTTGGGGCAAAATTGTAGAAATTTTACTTATTTTGGGGCAAAATTGCAGAAATTTCACTTATTTCAGAGAAAAAAAAGCAGAAATTTTCTTATTTTGTGGCAAAAAGGCAGAAATTTTCCATATTATGCGGCAAAAATGCAAAAATTCCCCTTAATTTGAGGTAAAAAGGCTGAAATTTCCCTTATTTGGGGGCAAAAAGGCAGAAATTCCCCGTATTTTGGAGCAAAATTGCAGAAATTCCCCTAAATGAGGGGCAAAAAGGCAGAAATTCCCTATATGTTGGGGCAAAAAGACAGAAATTCTTCTTATTTAGGGGCAAAAGTCACAAATTTCACTTATTTTGGGGCAAAATTGCAGAAATTTCACTTATTTCAGAAAAAAAGCAGAAATTTTTTATTTTGGGGCAAAAAGTCTGATTTTTCTTATATTTTGGTACAAAATTGCTGAATTTTTTCTTATTTTGGGGCAAAATTGCAGAAATTTCCCATATTTTGGGGCAAAAATGCAGAACTTTCATTTATTTCAGGGAAAAATGCAGAAATTTTCCTTATTTTGGGGCAAAAAGGCAGAAATTCCTAATATTTTGTGGCAAAAATGCAGAAATTCCCCATATTTTGAGGTAAAAAGGCTGAAATTCCCCTTATTTGGGGACAAAAAGGCAGAAATTTCCTTTATTTTGTGTCAAAATTGCAGAAATTTCACTTATTTCAAGGTAATAAGTCAGAATTTTTTTTTATTTTGGGGCAAAAAGTCTGATTTTTCTTATATTTTGGTACAAAATTGCTGAAATTTTTCTTATTTTGGGGCAAAATTGCAGAAATTTCCCATATTTTGGGGCAAAAATGCAGAACTTTCATTTATTTCAGGGAAAAATGCAGAAATTTTCCTTATTTTGGGGCAAAAAGGCAGAAATTCCTAATATTTTGTGGCAAAAATGCAGAAATTCCCCATATTTTGAGGTAAAAAGGCTGAAATTCCCCTTATTTGGGGACAAAAAGGCAGAAATTTCCTTTATTTTGTGTCAAAATTGCAGAAATTTCACTTATTTCAAGGTAATAATCAGAATTTTTTTTATTTTGGGGCAAAAAAGACAGAAATTCCCTTTGTTTTGGGGAAAAAAGACAGAAATTCAACTTATTTAGAGGCAAAAAAGCAGAAATTCCCCTTATTTTGGAGCAAAAATGAAGAAATTTCCCTTTTTTATGGCAAAAAGGTATGCATTCTTTTTATTTTCGGGCAAAAAGGCAGAAATTCCCTGTATTTTGGAGCAAAATTGCAGAAATTCCCCTAATTGTGGGGCAAAAAGGCAGAAATTCTCTATATGTTGGGGCAAAAAGACAGAAATTTTTCTTATTGTGGGTCAAAACTCAGAAATTCCACTTAATTTGGGGCAAAATTCCAGAAATTTCACTTATTTTGGGGCAAAATTGTAGAAATTTCACTTATTTTGTGGCAAAATTTCAGAAATTTCACTTATTTCAGAAAAAAAAGCAGAAATTTTTTTATTTGGAAGCAAAAAGGCGGAAATATCTTTTATTTTGGTACAAAATTGCAGAAATTTCTTTTATTTTGGGGCAAAATTGCAGAAATTTCAGTTATTTTGGGGCAAAATTGCAAAAATTTCATTTATATCAGGGAAAAAGGCAGAAATTTTCTTTATTATGGGGCAAAAAGGCAGAAATTCCTAATATTTTGTGGCAAAAATGCAGAAATTCCCCTTATTTTGAGGTAAAAAGGTTGAAATTCCCCTTATTTGGGGGCAAAAAGGCAGAAATTTCACTTACTTCAGGGTAATAATTCAGAAATTTTCCTTATTTTGAAACAAAAAAGACAGAAATTCCCTTTGTTTTTGGGAAAAAAGACAGAAATTCCACTTATTTAGAGTCAAAAAGGCAGAAATTCCCCTTATTTTGGAGCAAAAACAAAGAAATTTCCCTTTTTTATGGCAAAAAGGTATGCATTCTTATTATTTTCGGGCAAAAAGGCAGAAATTCCACTTATTTTGGGGCTAAATTCAAGAAATTTCACTTATTTTAAGTCAAAATTGTAGAAATTTCACTTATTTTGAGGCAAAATTTCAGAAATTTCACTTATTTCAGAAACAAAAGCAGAAATTTTCTTATTTGGAAGCAAAAAGGCAGAAATTTCTTTTATTTTGGTACAAAATTGCAGAAATTTTCCTTATTTTGGGGCAAAATTGCAGAAATTTCACTTATTTTGGGGCAAAATTGCAGAAATTTCACTTATTTCAGGGAAAAAAGGCAGAAATTTTCCTTATTTTGGGGCAAAAATGCAGAAATTCCTAATATTTTGTGGCAAAATGCAGAAATTCCCCTTATTTTGAGGTAAAAATGCTGAAATTCCCTTTATTTGGGGGCAAAAAGGCAGAAATTTCCCTTATTTTGGGTCAAAATTGCAGAAATTTCACTTATTTCAGGGTAATAAGTCACAAATTTCCCTTATTTTGGGGCAAAAAGGACAGAAATTCCCTATTGTTTTGGGGGACAAAGACAGAAATTCCACATATTTAGAGGCATAAAAGCAGAAATTCCCCTTATTTTGGAGTAAAAATGAAGAAATTTTCCATTTTTATGGCAAAAAGGTATGCATTCAACTTATTTTTGAGCAAAAAGGCAGAAATTCCCCGTATTTTGGAGCAAAATTGCAGAAATTCCCCTAATTGTGGGGAAAAAGGCAAAAATTTCCTATATGTTGGGGCAAAAAGACAGAAATCCTCCTTATTTTGTGGCAAAACTCAGAATTTCCACTTATTTTTGGGCAAAATTCCAGAAATTTTCCTTATTTTGGGGCAAAATTGCAGAAATTTCACTTATTTCATGGAAAAAAAGCAGAAATTTTCTTATTTTGTGGCAAAAAGGCAGAAATTTTTTTTATTTTGGTACAAAATTGCAGAAATTTTTCTTATTTTGGGCAAAAAGGCAGATATTTTCCATATTTTGGGGCAAAAATGCAAAAATTCCCCTTATTTTGAGGTAAAAAGGCTGAAATTTTCCTTATTTGGGGGCATAAAGGCAGAAATTCCCCGTATTTTGGAGCAAAATTGCAGAAATTCCCCTAAATGATGGGCAAAAAGGCAGAAATTCCCTACATGTTGGGGCAAAAAGACAGAAATTCTTCTTATTTAGGGGCAAAACTCAGAAATTTCACTTATTTTGGGGAAAAATTGCAGAAATTTCACTTATTTCAGAAAAAAAGCAGAAATTTTTTTTTGGGGCAAAAAGTCTGATTTTTCTTATATTTTGGTACAAAATTGATGAAATTTTTCTTATTTTGGGGCAAAATTGCAGAAATTTCCCATATTTTGGGGCAAAAATGCAGAACTTTCATTTATTTCAGGGAAAAATGCAGAAATTTTCCTTATTTTGGGGCAAAAAGGCAGAAAATCCTAATATTTTGTGGCAAAAATGCAGAAATTCCCCATATTTTGAGGTAAAAAGGCTGAAATTCCCCTTATTTGGGGACAAAAAGGCAGAAATTTCCCTTATTTTGTGTCAAAATTGCAGAAATTTCACTTATTTTAGGGTAATAAGTCAGAATTTTTTTTTATTTTGGGGCAAAAAAGACAGAAATTCCCTTTGTTTTGGGGAAAAATGACAGAAATTCAACTTATTTAGAGGCAAAAAAGCAGAAATTCCCCTTATTTTGGAGCAAAAATGAAGAAATTTACCTTTTTTATGGCAAAAAGGTATGCATTCTTTTTATTTTCAGGCAAAAAGGCAGAAATTCCCTGTATTTTGGAGCAAAAGTGCAGAAATTCCCCTAATTGTGGGGCAAAAAGGCAGAAATTCTCTATATGTTGGGGCAAAAAGACAGAAATTTTTCTTATTTTGGGTTAAAACTCAGAAATTCCACTTAATTTGGGGCAAAATTCCAGAAATTTCACTTATTTTGGGGCAAAATTGTAGAAATTTCACTTATTTTGTGGCAAAATTTCAGAAATTTCACTTATTTCAGAAAAAAAAGCAGAAATTTTTTTATTTGGAAGCAAAAAGGCGGAAATATCTTTTATTTTGGTACAAAATTCCAGAAATTTCTTTTATTTTGGGGCAAAATTGCAGAAATTTCAGTTATTTTGGGGCAAAATTGCAAAAATTTCATTTATATCAGGGAAAAAGGCAGAAATTTTCTTTATTATGGGGCAAAAAGGCAGAAATTCCTAATATTTTGTGGCAAAAATGCAGAAATTCCCCTTATTTTGAGGTAAAAAGGTTTAAATTCCCCTTATTTGGGGGCAAAAAGGCAGAAATTTCACTTACTTCAGGGTAATAATTCAGAAATTTTCCTTATTTTGAAACAAAAAAGACAGAAATTCCCTTTGTATTGGGGGAAAAAGACAGAAATTCCACTTATTTAGAGTCAAAAAGGCAGAAATTCCCCTTATTTTGGAGCAAAAACGAAGAAATTTCTCTTTTTTATGGCAAAAAGGTATGCATTCTTATTATTTTCGGGCAAAAAGGCAGAAATTCCTCGTATTTTGGAGCAAAATTGCAGAAATTCCCTAATTGTGGGGCAAAAAGGCAGAAATTCCCTATATGTTGAGGCAAAAAGACAGAAATTCTCCTTATTTTGGGTCAAAACTCAGAAATTCCACTTATTTTGGGGCTAAATTCAAGAAATTTCACTTATTATAAGTCAAAATTGTAGAAACTTCACTTATTTGGAGGCAAAATTTCAGAAATTTCACTTATTTCAGAAAAAAAAGCAGAAATTTTCTTATTTGGAAGCAAAAAGGCAGAAATTTCTTTTATTTTGGTACAAAATTGCAGAAATTTTCCTTATTTTGGGGCAAAATTGCAGAAATTTCACTTATTTTGGGGCAAAATTGCAGAAATTTCACTTATTTCAGGGAAAAAAGGCAGAAATTTTCCTTATTTTGAGGCAAAAAGGCAGAAATTCCTAATATTTTGTGGCAAAAATGCAGAATTTCCCCTTATCTTGAGGTAAAAAGGCTGAAATTCCCTTAATTCGGGGGCAAAAAGGCAGAAATTTCCCTTATTTTGGGTCAAAATTGCAGAAATTTCACTTATTTCAGGGTAATAAGTCACAAATTTCCCTTATTTTGGGGCAAAAAGGACAGAAATTCCCTTTGTTTTGGGGGACAAAGACAGAAATTCCACATATTTAGAGGCATAAAAGCAGAAATTCCCCTTATTTTGGAGCAAAAATGAAGAAATTTTCCTTTTTTATGGCAAAAAGGTATGCATTCTTCTTATTTTTGAGCAAAAAGGCAGAAATTCTCCGTATTTTGGAGCAAAATTGCAGAAATTCCCCTAATTGTGGGGCAAAATGGCAGAAATTTCCTATATGTTGGGGCAAAAAGACAGAAATCCTCCTTATTTTGTGGCAAAACTCAGAATTTCCTCTTATTTTGGGGCAAAATACCAGAAATTTCCCTTATTTTGGGGCAAAATTGCAGAAATTTCACTTATTTCGTGGCAAAATTTCAGAAATTTCACTTATTTCAGGGAAAAAAAGCAGAAATTTTCTTATTTTGTGGCAAAAAGGCAGAATTTTTTTTTATTTTGGTACAAAATTGCAGAAATTTTTCTTATTTTGGGCAAAAAGGCAGATATTTTCCATATTTTGGGGCAAAAATGCAAAAATTCCCCTTATTTTGAGGTAAAAAGGCTGAAATTTTCCTTATTTGGGGGCATAAAGGCAGAAATTCCCCGTATTTTGGAGCAAAATTGCAGAAATTCCCCTAAATGATGGGCAAAAAGGCAGAAATTCCCTACATGTTGGGGCAAAAAGACAGAAATTCTTCTTATTTAGGGGCAAAACTCAGAAATTTCACTTATTTTGGGGAAAAATTGCAGAAATTTCACTTATTTCAGAAAAAAAGCAGAAATTTTTTTTTGGGGCAAAAAGTCTGATTTTTCTTATATTTTGGTACAAAATTGATGAAATTTTTCTTATTTGGGACAAAATTGCAGAAATTTCCCATATTTTGGGGCAAAAATGCAGAACTTTCAATTATTTCAGGGAAAAATGCAGAAATTTTCCTTATTTTGGGGCAAAAAGGCAGAAAATCCTAATATTTTGTGGCAAAAATGCAGAAATTCCCCATATTTTGAGGTAAAAAGGCTGAAATTCCCCTTATTTGGGGACAAAAAGGCAGAAATTTCCCTTATTTTGTGTCAAAATTGCAGAAATTTCACTTATTTTAGGGTAATAAGTCAGAATTTTTTTTTATTTTGGGGCAAAAAAGACAGAAATTCCCTTTGTTTTGGGGAAAAATGACAGAAATTCAACTTATTTAGAGGCAAAAAAGCAGAAATTCCCCTTATTTTGGAGCAAAAATGAAGAAATTTACCTTTTTTATGGCAAAAAGGTATGCATTCTTTTTATTTTCGGGCAAAAAGGCAGAAATTCCCTGTATTTTGGAGCAAAAGTGCAGAAATTCCCCTAATTGTGGGGCAAAAAGGCAGAAATTCTCTATATGTTGGGGCAAAAAGACAGAAATTTTTCTTATTTTGGGTCAAAACTCAGAAATTCCACTTAATTTGGGGCAAAATTCCAGAAATTTCACTTATTTTGGGGCAAAATTGTAGAAATTTCACTTATTTTGTGGCAAAATTTCAGAAATTTCACTTATTTCAGAAAAAAAAGCAGAAATTTTTTTATTTGGAAGCAAAAAGGCGGAAATATCTTTTATTTTGGTACAAAATTGCAGAAATTTCTTTTATTTTGGGGCAAAATTGCAGAAATTTCAGTTATTTTGGGGCAAAATTGCAAAAATTTCATTTATATCAGGGAAAAAGGCAGAAATTTTCTTTATTATGGGGCAAAAAGGCAGAAATTCCTAATATTTTGTGGCAAAAATGCAGAAATTCCCCTTATTTTGAGGTAAAAAGGTTTAAATTCCCCTTATTTGGGGGCAAAAAGGCAGAAATTTCACTTACTTCAGGGTAATAATTCAGAAATTTTTTTTATTTTGAAACAAAAAAGACAGAAATTCCCTTTGTTTTGGGGGAAAAAGACAGAAATTCCACTTATTTAGAGTCAAAAAGGCAGAAATTCCCCTTATTTTGGAGCAAAAACGAAGAAATTTCTCTTTTTTATGGCAAAAAGGTATGCATTCTTATTATTTTCGGGCAAAAAGGCAGAAATTCCTCGTATTTTGGAGCAAAATTGCAGAAATTCCCTAATTGTGGGGCAAAAAGGCAGAAATTCCCTATATGTTGAGGCAAAAAGACAGAAATTCTCCTTATTTTGGGTCAAAACTCAGAAATTCCACTTATTTTGGGGCTAAATTCAAGAAATTTCACTTATTTTAAGTCAAAATTGTAGAAACTTCACTTATTTGGAGGCAAAATTTCAGAAATTTCACTTATTTCAGAAAAAAAAGCAGAAATTTTCTTATTTGGAAGCAAAAAGGCAGAAATTTCTTTTATTTTGGTACAAAATTGCAGAAATTTTCCTTATTTTGGGGCAAAATTGCAGAAATTTCACTTATTTTGGGGCAAAATTGCAGAAATTTCACTTATTTCAGGGAAAAAAGGCAGAAATTTTCCTTATTTTGAGGCAAAAAGGCAAAATTCCTAATATTTTGTGGCGAAATACAGAAATTCCCCTTATTTTGAGGTAAAAAGGCTGAAATTCCCTTTATTTGGGGGCAAAAAGGCAGAAATTTCCCTTATTTTGGGTCAAAATTGCAGAAATTTCACTTATTTCAGGGTAATAAGTCACAAATTTCCCTTATTTTGGGGCAAAAAGGACAGAAATTCCCTTTGTTTTGGGGGAAAAGACAGAAATTCCACTTATTTAGAGGCAAAAAGCAGAAATTTCCCTTATTTTGGAGCAAAATTGCAGAAATTTTTCTTTTTTATGTAAAAAAGGTATGCATTCTTCTTATTTTGGGGCAAAAAGGCAGAATTTCTCCGTATTTTGGACCAAAATTGCAGAAATTCCCCTAATTGTTGGGCAAAAAGGCAGAAATTTCCTATATGTTGGGGCAAAAAGACAGAAATTCTCCTTATTGTGGGTCAAAACTCAGAAATTCCACTTAATTTGGGGCAAAATTCAAGAAATTTCCCTTATTTTGGGGCAAAAATGCAGAAATTTCACTTATTTTGTGGCAAAATTGCAGAAATTTCACTTATTTCAGGGAAAAAAAGCAGAAATTTTCTTATTTTGTAGCAAAAAGGCAGAAATTTTTTTTTATTTTGGTACAAAATTGCAGAAATTTTTCTTATTTTGGGCAAAAAGGCAGAAATTTCCCATATTTTGGGGCAAAAATGCAGAACTTTCATTTATTTCAGGGAAAAATGCAGAAATTTTCTTTATTTTGGGGCAAAAAGGCAGAAATTCCTAATATTTTGTGGCAAAAATGCAGAAATTCCCCTTATTTTGAGGTAAAAAGGCTGAAATTCCCCTTATTTGGGGACAAAAAGACAGAAATTTCCTTTATTTTGGGTCAAATTTCAGAAATTTCACTTATTTCAGGGTAATAAGTCAGAATTTTTTTTATTTTGGGGCAAAAAATACAGAATATCCCTTTGTTTTGGGGAAAAAATACAGAAATTCAACTTATTTATAGGCAAAAAAGCAGAAATCCCCCTTATTTTGGAGCAAAAATGAAGAAATTTACCTTTTTTATGGCAAAAAGGTATGCATTCTTTATATTTTCGGGCAAAAAGGCAGAAATTCCCCGTATTTTGGAGCAAAATTGCAGAAATTCCCCTAATTGTGGGGCAAAAAGGCAGAAATTCCCTATATGTTGAGGCAAAAAGACAGAAATTCTCCTTATTTTTGGTCAAAACTCAGAAATTCCACTTATTTTGGGGCTAAATTCAAGAAATTTCACTTATTTTAAGTCAAAATTGTAGAAATTTCACTTATTTGAGGCAAAATTTCAGAAATTTCACTTATTTCAGAAAAAAAAGCAGAAATTTTCTTATTTGGAAGCAAAAAGGCAGAAATTTCTTTTATTTTGGTACAAAATTGCAGAAATTTTCCTTATTTTGGGGCAAAATTGCAGAAATTTCACTTATTTTGGGGCAAAATTGCAGAAATTTCACTTATTTCAGGGAAAAAAGGCAGAAATTTTCCTTATTTTGGGGCAAAAAGGCAGAAATTCCTAATATTTTGTGGCAAAAATGCAGAATTTCCCCTTATCTTGAGGTAAAAAGGCTGAAATTCCCTTAATTTGGGGGCAAAAAGGCAGAAATTTCCCTTATTTTGGGTCAAAATTGCAGAAATTTCACTTATTTCAGGGTAATAAGTCACAAATTTCCCTTATTTTGGGGCAAAAAGGACAGAAATTCCCTTTGTTTTGGGGGACAAAGACAGAAATTCCACATATTTAGAGGCATAAAAGCAGAAATTCCCCTTATTTTGGAGCAAAAATGAAGAAATTTTCCTTTATTATGGCAAAAAGGTATGCATTCTTCTTATTTTTGAGCAAAAAGGCAGAAATTCTCCGTATTTTGGAGCAAAATTGCAGAAATTCCCCTAATTGTGGGGCAAAATGGCAGAAATTTCCTATATGTTGGGGCAAAAAGACAGAAATCCTCCTTATTTTGTGGCAAAACTCAGAATTTCCTTTTATTTTGGGGCAAAATACCAGAAATTTCCCTTATTTTGGGGCAAAATTGCAGAAATTTCACTTATTTCGTGGCAAAATTTCAGAAATTTCACTTATTTCAGGGAAAAAAAGCAGAAATTTTCTTATTTTGTGGCAAAACGGCAGAAATTTTTTTTATTTTGGTACAAAATTGCAGAAATTTTTCTTATTTTGGGCAAAAAGGCAGAAATTTTCCATATTTTGGGGCAAAAATGCAAAAATTCCCCTTATTTTGAGGTAAAAAGGCTGAAATTACCCTTATTTGGGGGCGAATAGGCAGAAATTTCTCTTCTGTTGGGGCAAAATTGCAGAAATTTCACTTATTTCAGGGTAATAAGTCAGAAATTTTTTTTATTTAGGGGAAAAAGACAGAAATTCCCTTTGTTTTGGGGGAAAAGACAGAAATTCCACTTACTTAGAGGCAAAAAAGCAGAAATTTCCCTTATTTTGGAGCAAAATTGCAGAAATTTTTCTTTTTTATGTAAAAAAGGTATGCATTCTTCTTATTTTGGGGCAAAAAGGCAGAATTTCTCCGTATTTTGGACCAAAATTGCAGAAATTCCCCTAATTGTTGGGCAAAAAGGCAGAAATTTCCTATATGTTGGGGCAAAAAGACAGAAATTCTCCTTATTGTGGGTCAAAACTCAGAAATTCCACTTAATTTGGGGCAAAATTCAAGAAATTTCACTTATTTTGGGGCAAAATTGTAGAAATTTTACTTATTTTGGGGCAAAATTTCAGAAATTTCACTTATTTCAGGGAAAAAAAGCAGAAATTTTCTTATTTTGTGGCAAAAAGGCAGAAATTTTCCATATTATGCGGCAAAAATGCAAAAATTCCCCTTATTTTGAGGTAAAAAGGCTGAAATTTCCCTTATTTGGGGGCAAAAAGGCAGAAATTCCCCGTATTTTGGAGCAAAATTGCAGAAATTGCCCTAAATGAGGGGCAAAAAGGCAGAAATTCCCTATATGTTGGGGCAAAAAGACAGAAATTCTTCTTATTTTGAGGCAAAACTCAGAAAATTCACTTATTTTGGGGCAAAATTGCAGAAATTTCACTTATTTCAGGGAAAAAAGCAGAAATTTTTTATTTTGGGGCTAAAAGTCTGATTTTTCTTATATTTTGGTACAAAATTGCTGAAATTTTTCTTATTTTGGGGCAAAATTGCAGAAATTTCCCATATTTTGGGGCAAAAATGCAGAACTTTCATTTATTTCAGGGAAAAATGCAGAAATTTTCTTTATTTTGGGGCAAAAAGGCAGAAATTCCTAATATTTTGTGGCAAAAATGCAGAAATTCCCCATATTTTGAGGTAAAAAGGCTGAAATTCCCCTTATTTGGGGACAAAAAGGCAGAAATTTCCATTATTTTGTGTCAAAATTGCAGAAATTTCACTTATTTCAGGTTAATAAGTCAGAATTTTTTTTATTTTGGGGCAAAAAAGACAGAAATTCCCTTTGTTTTGGGGAAAAAAGACAGAAATTCAACTTATTTAGAGGCAAAAAAGCAGAAATTCCCCTTATTTTGGAGCAAAAATGAAGAAATTTCCCTTTTTTATGGCAAAAAGGTATGCATTCTTTTTATTTTCGGGCAAAAAGGCAGAAATTCCCTGTATTTTGGAGCAAAATTGCAGAAATTCTCCTAATTGTGGGGCAAAAAGGCAGAAATTCTCTATATGTTGGGGCAAAAAGACAGAAATTTTTCTTATTGTGGGTCAAAACTCAGAAATTCCATTTAATTTGGGGCAAAATTCAAGAAATTTCACTTATTTTGGGGCAAAATTGTAGAAATTTCAATTATTTTGTGGCAAAATTTCAGAAATTTCACTTATTTCAGAAAAAAAAGCAGAAATTTTTTTTTATTTGGAAGCAAAAAGGCGGAAATATCTTTTATTTTGGTACAAAATTGCAGAAATTTCTTTTATTTTGGGGCAAAATTGCAGAAATTTCAGTTATTTTGGGGCAAAATTGCAAAAATTTCATTTATATCAGGGAAAAAGGCAGAAATTTTCCTTTATGGGGCAAAAAGGCAGAAATTCCTAATATTTTGTGGCAAAAATGCAGAAATTCCCCTTATTTTGAGGTAAAAAGGCTGAAATTCCCTTTATTTGGGGGCAAAAAGGCAGAAATTTCCCTTATTTTGGGTCAAAATTGCAGAAATTTCACTTATTTCAGGGTAATAAGTCACAAATTTCCCTTATTTTGGGGCAAAAAGGACAGAAATTCCCTATTGTTTTGGGGGACAAAGACAGAAATTCCACATATTTAGAGGCATAAAAGCAGAAATTCCCCTTATTTTGGAGCAAAAATGAAGAAATTTTCCATTTTTATGGCAAAAAGGTATGCATTCTACTTATTTTTGAGCAAAAAGGCAGAAATTCCCCGTATTTTGGAGCAAAATTGCAGAAATTCCCCTAATTGTGGGGCAAAAAGGCAAAAATTTCCTGTATGTTGGGGCAAAAAGACAGAAATCCTCCTTATTTTGTGGCAAAACTCAGAATTTCCACTTATTTTTGGGCAAAATTCCAGAAATTTTCCTTTTTTTGGGGCAAAATTGCAGAAATTTCACTTATTTTGGGGCAAAAATGCAGAAATTTCACTTATTTCATGGAAAAAAAGCAGAAATTTTCTTATTTTGTGGCAAAAAGGCAGAAATTTTTTTTATTTTGGTACAAAATTGCAGAAATTTTCCTTATTTTGGGCAAAAAGACAGAAATTTTCCATATTTTGGGGCAAAAATGCAAAAATTCCCCTTATTTTGAGGTAAAACGGCTGAAATTTCCTTATTTGGGTGCAAAAAGGCAGAAATTCCCCGTATTTTGGAGCAAAATTGCAGAAATTCCCCTAAATGAGGGGCAAAAAAGCAGAAATTCCCTATATGTTGGGGCAAAAAGACAGAAATTCTTCTTATTTAGGGGCAAAACTCAGAAATTTCACTTATTTTGGGGCAAAATTGCAGAAATTTCACTTATTTCAGAAAAAAAGCAGAAATTTTTTATTTGGGGGCAAAAAGTCTGATTTTTCTTATGTTTTGGTACAAAATTGCTGAAATTTTTCTTATTTTGGGGCAAAATTGCAGAAATTTCGCATATTTTGGGGCAAAAATGCAGAACTTTCATTTATTTCAGGGAAAAATGCAGAAATTTTCCTTATTTTGGGGCAAAAAGGCAGAAATTCCTAATATTTTATGGCAAAAACGCAGAAATTCCCCTTATTTTGAGGTAAAAAGGCTGAAATTCCCTTTATTTGGGGGCAAAAAGGCAGAAATTTCCCTTATTTTGGGTCAAAATTGCAGAAATTTCACTTATTTCAGGGTAATAAGTCACAAATTTCCCTTATTTTGGGGCAAAAAGGACAGAAATTCCCTATTGTTTTGGGGGACAAAGACAGAAATTCCACATATTTAGAGGCATAAAAGCAGAAATTCCCCTTATTTTGGAGCAAAAATGAAGAAATTTTCCATTTTTATGGCAAAAAGGTATGCATTCTACTTATTTTTGAGCAAAAAGGCAGAAATTCCCCGTATTTTGGAGCAAAATTGCAGAAATTCCCCTAATTGTGGGGCAAAAAGGCAAAAATTTCCTGTATGTTGGGGCAAAAAGACAGAAATCCTCCTTATTTTGTGGCAAAACTCAGAATTTCCACTTATTTTTGGGCAAAATTCCAGAAATTTTCCTTTTTTTGGGGCAAAATTGCAGAAATTTCACTTATTTTGGGGCAAAAATGCAGAAATTTCACTTATTTCATGGAAAAAAAGCAGAAATTTTCTTATTTTGTGGCAAAAAGGCAGAAATTTTTTTTATTTTGGTACAAAATTGCAGAAATTTTCCTTATTTTGGGCAAAAAGACAGAAATTTTCCATATTTTGGGGCAAAAATGCAAAAATTCCCCTTATTTTGAGGTAAAACGGCTGAAATTTCCTTATTTGGGTGCAAAAAGGCAGAAATTCCCCGTATTTTGGAGCAAAATTGCAGAAATTCCCCTAAATGAGGGGCAAAAAAGCAGAAATTCCCTATATGTTGGGGCAAAAAGACAGAAATTCTTCTTATTTAGGGGCAAAACTCAGAAATTTCACTTATTTTGGGGCAAAATTGCAGAAATTTCACTTATTTCAGAAAAAAAGCAGAAATTTTTTATTTGGGGGCAAAAAGTCTGATTTTTCTTATGTTTTGGTACAAAATTGCTGAAATTTTTCTTATTTTGGGGCAAAATTGCAGAAATTTCACTTATTTTGGGGCAAAAATGCAGAACTTTCATTTATTTCAGGGAAAAATGCAGAAATTTTCCTTATTTTGGGGCAAAAAGGCAGAAATTCCTAATATTTTGTGGCAAAAATGCAGAATTTCCCCTTATTTTGAGGTAAAAAGGCTGAAATTCCCCTTATTTGGGGACAAAAAGGCAGAAATTTCCCTTATTTTGTGTCAAAATTGCAGAAATTTCACTTATTTCAGGGTAATAAGTCAGAATTTTTTTTTATTTTGGGGCAAAAAAGACAGAAATTCCCTTTGTTTTGTGGAAAAATGACAGAAATTCAACTTATTTAGAGGCAAAAAAGCAGAAATTCCCCTTATTTTGGAGCAAAAATGAAGAAATTTCCCTTTTTTATGGCAAAAAGGTATGCATTCTTTATATTTTCGGGCAAAAAGGCAGAAATTCCCTGTATTTTGGAGCAAAATTGCAGAAATTCCCCTAATTGTGGGGCAAAAAGGCAGAAATTCTCTATATGTTGGGGCAAAAAGACAGAAATTTTTCTTATTGTGGGTCAAAACTCAGAAATTCCACTTAATTTGGGGCAAAATTCCATAAATTTCACTTATTTTGGGGCAAAATTGTAGAAATTTCACTTATTTTGTGGCAAAATTTCAGAAATTTCACTTATTTCAGAAAAAAAAGCAGAAATTTTTTTATTTGGAAGTAAAAGGCGGAAATATCTTTTATTTTGGTACAAAATTGCAGAAATTTCTTTTATTTTGGGGCAAAATTGCAGAAATTTCAGTTATTTTGGGGCAAAATTGCAAAAATTTCATTTATATCAGGGAAAAAGGCAGAAATTTTCTTTATTATGGGGCAAAAAGGCAGAAATTCCTAATATTTTGTGGCAAAAATGCAGAAATTCCCCTTATTTTGAGGTAAAAAGGTTGAAATTCCCCTTATTTGGGGGCAAAAAGGCAGAAATTTCACTTACTTCAGGGTAATAATTCAGAAATTTTCCTTATTTTGAAACAAAAAAGACAGAAATTCCCTTTGTTTTGGGGGAAAAAGACAGAAATTCCACTTATTTAGAGTCAAAAAGGCAGAAATTCCCCTTATTTTGGAGTAAAAACGAAGAAATTTCCCTTTTTTATGGCAAAAAGGTATGCATTCCTATTATTTTCGGGCAAAAAGGCAGAAATGCCCCGTGTTTTGGAGCAAAATTGCAGAAATTCCCCTAATTGTGGGGCAAAAAGGCAGAAATTTCCTATATGTTGGGTCAAAAAGACAGAAATCCTCCTTATTTTGTGGCAAAACTCAGAATTTCCACTTATTTTTGGGCAAAATTCCAGAAATTTCCCTTATTTTGGGGCAAAATTGCAGAAATTTCACTTATTTTGGGGCAAAATTGCAGAAATATCACTTATTTCATGGAAAAAAAGCAGAAATTTTCTTATTTTGTGGCAAAAAGGCAGAAATTTTGTTTATTTTGGTACAAAATTGCAGAAATTTTTCTTATTTTGGGCAAAAAGGCAGAAATTTTCCATATTTTGTGGCAAAAATGCAAAAATTCCCCTTATTTTGAGGTAAAAAGGCTGAAATTACCCATATTTGGGGGCGAATAGGCAGAAATTTCTCTTCTGTTGGGGCAAAATTGCAGAAATTTCACTTTTTTCAGGGTAATAAGTCAGAAATTTTTTTTATTTAGGGGCAAAAAGACAGAAATTCCCTTTGTTTTGGGGGAAAAGACAGAAATTCCACTTATTTAGAGGCAAAAAAGCAGAAATTTCTCTTAATTTGGAGCAAAATTGCAGAAATTTTTCTTTTTTATGTAAAAAAGGTATGCATTCTTCTTATTTTCGGGCAAAAAGGCAGAAATTCCCCGTATTTTGGACCAAAATTGCAGAAATTCCCCTAATTGTGGGGCAAAAAGGCAGAAATTTCGTATATGTTGGGGCAAAAAGACAGAAATTCTCCTTATTGTGGGTCAAAACTCAGAAATTCCACTTAATTTGGGGCAAAATTCAAGAAATTTCACTTATTTTGGGGCAAAATTGTAGAAATTTTACTTATTTTGGGGCAAAATTTCAGAAATTTCACTTATTTCAGGGAAAAAAAGCAGAAATTTTCTTATTTTGTGGCAAAAAGGCAGAAATTTTCCATATTATGCGGCAAAAATGCAAAAATTCCCCTTATTTTGAGGTAAAAAGGCTGAAATTTCCCTTATTTGGGGGCAAAAAGGCAGAAATTCCCCGTATTTTGGAGCAAAATTGCAGAAATTCCCCTAAATGAGGGGCAAAAAGGCAGAAATTCCCTATATGTTGGGGCAAAAAGACAGAAATTCTTCTTATTTAGGGGCAAAACTCAGAAATTTCACTTATTTTGGGGCAAAATTGCAGAAATTTCACTTATTTCAGAAAAAAAGCAGAAATTTTTTATTTTGGGGCAAAAAGTCTGATTTTTCTTATATTTTGGTACAAAATTGCGGAAATTTTTCTTATTTTGGGGCAAAATTGCAGAAATTTCGCATATTTTGGGGCAAAAATGCAGAACTTTCATTTATTTCAGGGAAAAATGCAGAAATTTTCCTTGTTTTGGGGCAAAAAGGCAGAAATTCCTAATATTTTATGGCAAAAACGCAGAAATTCCCTATATTTTGAGGTAAAAAGGCTGAAATTCCCCTTATTTGGGGACAAAAAGGCAGAAATTTCCCTTATTTAGTGTCAAAATTGCAGAAATTTCACTTATTTCAGGGTAATAAGTCAGAATTTTTTTTATTTTGGGGCAAAAAATACAGAAATTCCCTTTGTTTTGGGGAAAAAAGACAGAAATTCAACTTATTTAGAGGCAAAAAAGCAGAAATTCCCCTTATTTTGGAGCAAAAATGAAGAAATTTCCCTTTTTTATGGCAAAAAGGTATGCATTCTTTTTATTTTCGGGCAAAAAGGCAGAAATTCCCTGTATTTTGGAGCAAAATTGCAGAAATTCCCCTAATTGTGGGGCAAAAAGGCAGAAATTCTCTATATGTTGGGGCAAAAAGACAGAAATTTTTCTTATTGTGGGTCAAAACTCAGAAATTCCACTTAATTTGGGGCAAAATTCCATAAATTTCACTTATTTTGGGGCAAAATTGTAGAAATTTCAATTATTTTGTGGCAAAATTTCAGAAATTTCACTTATTTCAGAAAAAAAAGCAGAAATTTTTTTTATTTGGAAGCAAAAAGGCGGAAATATCTTTTATTTTGGTACAAAATTGCAGAAATTTCTTTTATTTTGGGGCAAAATTGCAGAAAATTCAGTTATTTTGGGGCAAAATTGCAAAAATTTCATTTATATCAGGGAAAAAGGCAGAAATTTTCTTTATTATGGGGCAAAAAGGCAGAAATTCCTAATATTTTGTGGCAAAAATGCAGAAATTCCCCTTATTTTGAGGTAAAAAGTTGAAATTCCCCTTATTTGGGGGCAAAAAGGCAGAAATTTCACTTACTTCAGGGTAATAATTCAGAAATTTTCCTTATTTTGAAACAAAAAAGACAGAAATTCCCTTTGTTTTGGGGGAAAAAGACAGAAATTCCACTTATTTAGAGTCAAAAAGGCAGAAATTCCCCTTATTTTGGAGCAAAAATGAAGAAATTTCCCTTTTTTATGGCAAAAAGGTATGCATTCTTATTATTTTCGGGCAAAAAGGCCGAAATTCCTCGTATTTTGGAGCAAAATTGCAGAAATTCCCCTAATTGTGGAGCAAAAAGGCAGAAATTCCCTATATGTTGAGGCAAAAAGACAGAAATTCTCCTTATTGTGGGTCAAAACTCAGAAATTCCACTTATTTTGGGGCTAAATTCAAGGATTTTCACGTATTTTAAGTCAAAATTGTAGAAATTTCACTTATTTTGAGGCAAAATTTCAGAAATTTCACTTATTTCAGAACAAAAAGGAGAAATTTTCTTATTTGGAAGCAAAAAGGCAGATATTTCTTTTATTTTGGTACAAAATTGCAGAAATTTTCCTTATTTTGGGGCAAAATTGCAGAAATTTCACTTATTTTGGGGCAAAATTGCAGAAATTTCACTTATTTCATGGAAAAAAGGCAGAAATTTTCCTTATTTTGGGTCAAAAAGGCAGAAATTCCTAATATTTTGTGGCAAAATGCAGAAATTCCCCTTATTTTGAGGTAAAAAGGCTGAAATTCCCTTTATTTGGGGGCAAAAAAGCAGAAATTTCCCTTATTTTGGGTCAAAATTGCAGAAATTTCACTTATTTCAGGGTAATAAGTCACAAATTTCCCTTATTTTGGGGCAAAAAGGACAGAAATTCCCTATTGTTTTGGGGGACAAAGACAGAAATTCCACATATTTAGAGGCATAAAAGCAGAAATTCCCCTTATTTTGGAGCAAAAATGAAGAAATTTTCCATTTTTATGGCAAAAAGGTATGCATTCTACTTATTTTTGAGCAAAAAGGCAGAAATTCCCCGTATTTTGGAGCAAAATTGCAGAAATTCCCCTAATTGTGGGGCAAAAAGGCAAAAATTTCCTATATGTTGGGGCAAAAAGACAGAAATCCTCCTTATTTTGTGGCAAAACTCAGAATTTCCACTTATTTTTGGGCAAAATTCCAGAAATATCCCTTATTTTGGAACAAAATTGCAGAAATTTCACTTATTTTGGGGCAAAAATGCAGAAATTTCACTTATTTCATGGAAAAAAAGCAGAAATTTTCTTATTTTGTGGCAAAAAGGCAGAAATTTTGTTTATTTTGGTACAAAATTGCAGAAATTTTCATTATTTTGGGCAAAAAGGCAGAAATTTTCCATATTTTGGGGCAAAAATGCAAATATTCCCCTTATTTTGAGGTAAAAAGGCTGAAATTTTCCTTATTTGGGGGCAAAAAGGCAGAAATTCCCCGTATTTTGGACCAAAATTGCAGAAATTCCCCTAATTGTGGGGCAAAAAGGCAGAAATTTCGTATATGTTGGGGCAAAAAGACAGAAATTCTCCTTATTGTGGGTCAAAACTCAGAAATTCCACTTAATTTGGGGCAAAATTCAAGAAATTTCACTTATTTTGGGGCAAAATTGTAGAAATTTTACTTATTTTGGGGCAAAATTTCAGAAATTTCACTTATTTCAGGGAAAAAAAGCAGAAATTTTCTTATTTTGTGGCAAAAAGGCAGAAATTTTCCATATTATGCGGCAAAAATGCAAAAATTCCCCTTATTTTGAGGTAAAAAGGCTGAAATTTCCCTTATTTGGGGGCAAAAAGGCAGAAATTCCCCGTATTTTGGAGCAAAATTGCAGAAATTCCCCTAAATGAGGGGCAAAAATGCAGAAATTCCCTATATGTTGGGGCAAAAAGACAGAAATTCTTCTTATTTAGGGTCAAAACTCAGAAATTTCACTTATTTTGGGGCAAAATTGCAGAAATTTCCCTTATTTCAGAAAAAAAGCAGAAATTTTTTATTTTGGGGCAAAAAGTCTGATTTTTCTTATATTTTGGTACAAAATTGCTGAAATTTTTCTTATTTTGGGGCAAAATTGCAGAAATTTCGCATATTTTGGGGCAAAAATGCAGAACTTTCATTTATTTCAGGGAAAAATGCAGAAATTTTCCTTATTTTGGGGCAAAAAGGCAGAAATTCCTAATATTTTATGGCAAAAACGCAGAAATTCCCCTTATTTTGAGGTAAAAAGGCTGAAATTCCCTTTATTTGGGGGCAAAAAGGCAGAAATTTCCCTTATTTTGGGTCAAAATTGCAGAAATTTCACTTATTTCAGGGTAATAAGTCACAAATTTCCCTTATTTTGGGGCAAAAAGGACAGAAATTCCCTATTGTTTTGGGGGACAAAGACAGAAATTCCACATATTTAGAGGCATAAAAGCAGAAATTCCCCTTATTTTGGAGCAAAAATGAAGAAATTTTCCATTTTTATGGCAAAAAGGTATGCATTCTACTTATTTTTGAGCAAAAAGGCAGAAATTCCCCGTATTTTGGAGCAAAATTGCAGAAATTCCCCTAATTGTGGGGCAAAAAGGCAAAAATTTCCTGTATGTTGGGGCAAAAAGACAGAAATCCTCCTTATTTTGTGGCAAAACTCAGAATTTCCACTTATTTTTGGGCAAAATTCCAGAAATTTTCCTTTTTTTGGGGCAAAATTGCAGAAATTTCACTTATTTTGGGGCAAAAATGCAGAAATTTCACTTATTTCATGGAAAAAAAGCAGAAATTTTCTTATTTTGTGGCAAAAAGGCAGAAATTTTTTTTATTTTGGTACAAAATTGCAGAAATTTTCCTTATTTTGGGCAAAAAGACAGAAATTTTCCATATTTTGGGGCAAAAATGCAAAAATTCCCCTTATTTTGAGGTAAAACGGCTGAAATTTCCTTATTTGGGTGCAAAAAGGCAGAAATTCCCCGTATTTTGGAGCAAAATTGCAGAAATTCCCCTAAATGAGGGGCAAAAAAGCAGAAATTCCCTATATGTTGGGGCAAAAAGACAGAAATTCTTCTTATTTAGGGGCAAAACTCAGAAATTTCACTTATTTTGGGGCAAAATTGCAGAAATTTCACTTATTTCAGAAAAAAAGCAGAAATTTTTTATTTGGGGCCAAAAAGTCTGATTTTTCTTATGTTTTGGTACAAAATTGCTGAAATTTTTCTTATTTTGGGGCAAAATTGCAGAAATTTCACTTATTTTGGGGCAAAAATGCAGAACTTTCATTTATTTCAGGGAAAAATGCAGAAATTTTCCTTATTTTGGGGCAAAAAGGCAGAAATTCCTAATATTTTGTGGCAAAAATGCAGAATTTCCCCTTATTTTGAGGTAAAAAGGCTGAAATTCCCCTTATTTGGGGACAAAAAGGCAGAAATTTCCCTTATTTTGTGTCAAAATTGCAGAAATTTCACTTATTTCAGGGTAATAAGTCAGAATTTTTTTTTATTTTGGGGCAAAAAAGACAGAAATTCCCTTTGTTTTGTGGAAAAATGACAGAAATTCAACTTATTTAGAGGCAAAAAAGCAGAAATTCCCCTTATTTTGGAGCAAAAATGAAGAAATTTCCCTTTTTTATGGCAAAAAGGTATGCATTCTTTATATTTTCGGGCAAAAAGGCAGAAATTCCCTGTATTTTGGAGCAAAATTGCAGAAATTCCCCTAATTGTGGGGCAAAAAGGCAGAAATTCTCTATATGTTGGGGCAAAAAGACAGAAATTTTTCTTATTGTGGGTCAAAACTCAGAAATTCCACTTAATTTGGGGCAAAATTCCATAAATTTCACTTATTTTGGGGCAAAATTGTAGAAATTTCACTTATTTTGTGGCAAAATTTCAGAAATTTCACTTATTTCAGAAAAAAAAGCAGAAATTTTTTTATTTGGAAGCAAAAAGGCGGAAATATCTTTTATTTTGGTACAAAATTGCAGAAATTTCTTTTATTTTGGGGCAAAATTGCAGAAATTTCAGTTATTTTGGGGCAAAATTGCAAAAATTTCATTTATATCAGGGAAAAAGGCAGAAATTTTCTTTATTATGGGGCAAAAAGGCAGAAATTCCTAATATTTTGTGGCAAAAATGCAGAAATTCCCCTTATTTTGAGGTAAAAAGGTTGAAATTCCCCTTATTTGGGGGCAAAAAGGCAGAAATTTCACTTACTTCAGGGTAATAATTCAGAAATTTTCCTTATTTTGAAACAAAAAAGACAGAAATTCCCTTTGTTTTGGGGGAAAAAGACAGAAATTCCACTTATTTAGAGTCAAAAAGGCAGAAATTCCCCTTATTTTGGAGCAAAAACGAAGAAATTTCCCTTTTTTATGGCAAAAAGGTATGCATTCCTATTATTTTCGGGCAAAAAGGCAGAAATGCCCCGTGTTTTGGAGCAAAATTGCAGAAATTCCCCTAATTGTGGGGCAAAAAGGCAGAAATTTCCTATATGTTGGGGCAAAAAGACAGAAATCCTCCTTATTTTGTGGCAAAACTCAGAATTTCCACTTATTTTTGGGCAAAATTGCTGAAATTTTTATTATTTTGGGGCAAAATTGCAGAAATTTCACTTATTTTGGGGCAAAATTGCAGAAATATCACTTATTTCATGGAAAAAAAGCAGAAATTTTCTTATTTTGTGGCAAAAAGGCAGAAATTTTGTTTATTTTGGTACAAAATTGCAGAAATTTTTCTTATTTTGGGCAAAAAGGCAGAAATTTTCCATATTTTGTGGCAAAAATGCAAAAATTCCCCTTATTTTGAGGTAAAAAGGCTGAAATTACCCATATTTGGGGGCGAATAGGCAGAAATTTCTCTTCTGTTGGGGCAAAATTGCAGAAATTTCACTTTTTTCAGGGTAATAAGTCAGAAATTTTTTTTATTTAGGGGCAAAAAGACAGAAATTCCCTTTGTTTTGGGGGAAAAGACAGAAATTCCACTTATTTAGAGGCAAAAAAGCAGAAATTTCTCTTAATTTGGAGCAAAATTGCAGAAATTTTTCTTTTTTATGTAAAAAAGGTATGCATTCTTCTTATTTTCGGGCAAAAAGGCAGAAATTCCCCGTATTTTGGACCAAAATTGCAGAAATTCCCCTAATTGTGGGGCAAAAAGGCAGAAATTTCGTATATGTTGGGGCAAAAAGACAGAAATTCTCCTTATTGTGGGTCAAAACTCAGAAATTCCACTTAATTTGGGGCAAAATTCAAGATATTTCACTTATTTTGGGGCAAAATTGTAGAAATTTTACTTATTTTGGGGCAAAATTTCAGAAATTTCACTTATTTCAGGGAAAAAAAGCAGAAATTTTCTTATTTTGTGGCAAAAAGGCAGAAATTTTCCATATTATGCGGCAAAAATGCAAAAATTCCCCTTATTTTGAGGTAAAAAGGCTGAAATTTCCCTTATTTGGGGGCAAAAAGGCAGAAATTCCCCGTATTTTGGAGCAAAATTGCAGAAATTCCCCTAAATGAGGGGCAAAAAGGCAGAAATTCCCTATATGTTGGGGCAAAAAGACAGAAATTCTTCTTATTTAGGGGCAAAAGTCACAAATTTCACTTATTTTGGGGCAAAATTGCAGAAATTTCACTTATTTCAGAAAAAAAGCAGAAATTTTTTATTTTGGGGCAAAAAGTCTGATTTTTCTTATATTTTGGTACAAAATTGCGGAAATTTTTCTTCTTTTGGGGCAAAATTGCAGAAATTTCGCATATTTTGGGGCAAAAATGCAGAACTTTCATTTATTTCAGGGAAAAATGCAGAAATTTTCCTTGTTTTGGGGCAAAAAGGCAGAAATTCCTAATATTTTATGGCAAAAACGCAGAAATTCCCTATATTTTGAGGTAAAAAGGCTGAAATTCCCCTTATTTGGGGACAAAAAGGCAGAAATTTCCCTTATTTAGTGTCAAAATTGCAGAAATTTCACTTATTTCAGGGTAATAAGTCAGAATTTTTTTTATTTTGGGGCAAAAAAGACAGAAATTCCCTTTGTTTTGGGGAAAAAAGACAGAAATTCAACTTATTTAGAGGCAAAAAAGCAGAAATTCCCCTTATTTTGGAGCAAAAATGAAGAAATTTCCCTTTTTTATGGCAAAAAGGTATGCATTCTTTTTATTTTCGGGCAAAAAGGCAGAAATTCCCTGTATTTTGGAGCAAAATTGCAGAAATTCCCCTAATTGTGGGGCAAAAAGGCAGAAATTCTCTATATGTTGGGGCAAAAAGACAGAAATTTTTCTTATTGTGGGTCAAAACTCAGAAATTCCACTTAATTTGGGGCAAAATTCCATAAATTTCACTTATTTTGGGGCAAAATTGTAGAAATTTCAATTATTTTGTGGCAAAATTTCAGAAATTTCACTTATTTCAGAAAAAAAAGCAGAATTTTTTTTTATTTGGAGCAAAAAGGCGGAAATATCTTTTATTTTGGTACAAAATTGCAGAAATTTCTTTTATTTTGGGGCAAAATTGCAGAAAATTCAGTTATTTTGGGGCAAAATTGCAAAAATTTCATTTATATCAGGGAAAAAGGCAGAAATTTTCTTTATTATGGGGCAAAAAGGCAGAAATTCCTAATATTTTGTGGCAAAAATGCAGAAATTCCCCTTATTTTGAGGTAAAAAGTTGAAATTCCCCTTATTTGGGGGCAAAAAGGCAGAAATTTCACTTACTTCAGGGTAATAATTCAGAAATTTTCCTTATTTTGAAACAAAAAAGACAGAAATTCCCTTTGTTTTGGGGGAAAAAGACAGAAATTCCACTTATTTAGAGTCAAAAAGGCAGAAATTCCCCTTATTTTGGAGCAAAAATGAAGAAATTTCCCTTTTTTATGGCAAAAAGGTATGCATTCTTATTATTTTCGGGCAAAAAGGCCGAAATTCCTCGTATTTTGGAGCAAAATTGCAGAAATTCCCCTAATTGTGGAGCAAAAAGGCAGAAATTCCCTATATGTTGAGGCAAAAAGACAGAAATTCTCCTTATTGTGGGTCAAAACTCAGAAATTCCACTTATTTTGGGGCTAAATTCAAGGATTTTCACGTATTTTAAGTCAAAATTGTAGAAATTTCACTTATTTTGAGGCAAAATTTCAGAAATTTCACTTATTTCAGAACAAAAAGCAGAAATTTTCTTATTTGGAAGCAAAAAGGCAGAAATTTCTTTTATTTTGGTACAAAATTGCAGAAATTTTCCTTATTTTGTGGCAAAATTGCAGAAATTTCACTTATTTTGGGGCAAAATTGCAGAAATTTCACTTATTTCATGGAAAAAAGGCAGAAATTTTCCTTATTTTGGGTCAAAAAGGCAGAAATTCCTAATATTTTGTGGCAAAATGCAGAAATTCCCCTTATTTTGAGGTAAAAAGGCTGAAATTCCCTTTATTTGAGGGCAAAAAAGCAGAAATTTCCCTTATTTTGGGTCAAAATTGCAGAAATTTCACTTATTTCAGGGTAATAAGTCACAAATTTCCCTTATTTTGGGGCAAAAAGGACAGAAATTCCCTATTGTTTTGGGGGACAAAGACAGAAATTCCACATATTTAGAGGCATAAAAGCAGAAATTCCCCTTATTTTGGAGCAAAAATGAAGAAATTTTCCATTTTTATGGCAAAAAGGTATGCATTCTACTTATTTTTGAGCAAAAAGGCAGAAATTCCCCGTATTTTGGAGCAAAATTGCAGAAATTCCCCTAATTGTGGGGCAAAAAGGCAAAAATTTCCTATATGTTGGGGCAAAAAGACAGAAATCCTCCTTATTTTGTGGCAAAACTCAGAATTTCCACTTATTTTTGGGCAAAATTCCAGAAATATCCCTTATTTTGGGGCAAAATTGCAGAAATTTCACTTATTTTGGGGCAAAAATGCAGAAATTTCACTTATTTCATGGAAAAAAAGCAGAAATTTTCTTATTTTGTGGCAAAAAGGCAGAAATTTTGTTTATTTTGGTACAAAATTGCAGAAATTTTCATTATTTTGGGCAAAAAGGCAGAAATTTTCCATATTTTGGGGCAAAAATGCAAATATTCCCCTTATTTTGAGGTAAAAAGGCTGAAATTTTCCTTATTTGGGGGCAAAAAGGCAGAAATTCCCCGTATTTTGGACCAAAATTGCAGAAATTCCCCTAATTGTGGGGCAAAAAGGCAGAAATTTCGTATATGTTGGGGCAAAAAGACAGAAATTCTCCTTATTGTGGGTCAAAACTCAGAAATTCCACTTAATTTGGGACAAAATTCAAGAAATTTCACTTATTTTGGGGCAAAATTGTAGAAATTTTACTTATTTTGGGGCAAAATTTCAGAAATTTCACTTATTTCAGGGAAAAAAAGCAGAAATTTTCTTATTTTGTGGCAAAAAGGCAGAAATTTTCCATATTATGCGGCAAAAATGCAAAAATTCCCCTTATTTTGAGGTAAAAAGGCTGAAATTTCCCTTATTTGGGGGCAAAAAGGCAGAAATTCCCCGTATTTTGGAGCAAAATTGCAGAAATTCCCCTAAATGAGGGGCAAAAATGCAGAAATTCCCTATATGTTGGGGCAAAAAGACAGAAATTCTCCTTATTGTGGGTCAAAACTCAGAAATTCCACTTATTTTGGGGCTAAATTCAAGGATTTTCACGTATTTTAAGTCAAAATTGTAGAAATTTCACTTATTTTGAGGCAAAATTTCAGAAATTTCACTTATTTCAGAACAAAAAGCAGAAATTTTCTTATTTGGAAGCAAAAAGGCAGAAATTTCTTTTATTTTGGTACAAAATTGCAGAAATTTTCCTTATTTTGGGGCAAAATTGCATAAATTTCACTTATTTTGGGGCAAAATTGCAGAAATTTCACTTATTTCATGGAAAAAAGGCAGAAATTTTCCTTATTTTGGGTCAAAAAGGCAGAAATTCCTAATATTTTGTGGCAAAATGCAGAAATTCCCCTTATTTTGAGGTAAAAAGGCTGAAATTCCCTTTATTTGGGGGCAAAAAAGCAGAAATTTCCCTTATTTTGGGTCAAAATTGCAGAAATTTCACTTATTTCAGGGTAATAAGTCACAAATTTCCCTTATTTTGGGGCAAAAAGGAC
Source organism: Micromys minutus (assembly GCF_963924665.1). Classification (NCBI taxonomy): domain Eukaryota; kingdom Metazoa; phylum Chordata; class Mammalia; order Rodentia; family Muridae; genus Micromys; species Micromys minutus. The sequence goes on along the minus strand of NW_027667200.1, from coordinate 789,891 downwards.
AGAAATTCCCTATTGTTTTGGGGGACAAAGACAGAAATTCCACATATTTAGAGGCATAAAAGCAGAAATTCCCCTTATTTTGGAGCAAAAATGAAGAAATTTTCCATTTTTATGGCAAAAAGGTATGCATTCTACTTATTTTTGAGCAAAAAGGCAGAAATTCCCCGTATTTTGGAGCAAAATTGCAGAAATTCCCCTAATTGTGGGGCAAAAAGGCAAAAATTTCCTATATGTTGGGGCAAAAAGACAGAAATCCTCCTTATTTTGTGGCAAAACTCAGAATTTCCACTTATTTTTGGGCAAAATTCCAGAAATATCCCTTATTTTGGGGCAAAATTGCAGAAATTTCACTTATTTTGGGGCAAAAATGCAGAAATTTCACTTATTTCATGGAAAAAAAGCAGAAATTTTCTTATTTTGTGGCAAAAAGGCAGAAATTTTGTTTATTTTGGTACAAAATTGCAGAAATTTTCATTATTTTGGGCAAAAAGGCAGAAATTTTCCATATTTTGGGGCAAAAATGCAAATATTCCCCTTATTTTGAGGTAAAAAGGCTGAAATTTTCCTTATTTGGGGGCAAAAAGGCAGAAATTCCCCGTATTTTGGACCAAAATTGCAGAAATTCCCCTAATTGTGGGGCAAAAAGGCAGAAATTTCGTATATGTTGGGGCAAAAAGACAGAAATTCTCCTTATTGTGGGTCAAAACTCAGAAATTCCACTTAATTTGGGGCAAAATTCAAGAAATTTCACTTATTTTGGGGCAAAATTGTAGAAATTTTACTTATTTTGGGGCAAAATTTCAGAAATTTCACTTATTTCAGGGAAAAAAAGCAGAAATTTTCTTATTTTGTGGCAAAAAGGCAGAAATTTTCCATATTATGCGGCAAAAATGCAAAAATTCCCCTTATTTTGAGGTGAAAAGGCTGAAATTTCCCTTATTTGGGGGCAAAAAGGCAGAAATTCCCCGTATTTTGGAGCAAAATTGCAGAAATTCCCCTAAATGAGGGGCAAAAATGCAGAAATTCCCTATATGTTGGGGCAAAAAGACAGAAATTCTTCTTATTTAGGGTCAAAACTCAGAAATTTCACTTATTTTGGGGCAAAATTGCAGAAATTTCCCTTATTTCAGAAAAAAAGCAGAAATTTTTTATTTTGGGGCAAAAAGTCTGATTTTTCTTATATTTTGGTACAAAATTGCTGAAATTTTTCTTATTTTGGGGCAAAATTGCAGAAATTTCGCATATTTTGGGGCAAAAATGCAGAACTTTCATTTATTTCAGGGAAAAATGCAGAAATTTTCCTTATTTTGGGGCAAAAAGGCAGAAATTCCTAATATTTTATGGCAAAAACGCAGAAGTTCCCCTTATTTTGAGGTAAAAAGGCTGAAATTCCCTTTATTTGGGGGCAAAAAGGCAGAAATTTCCCTTATTTTGGGTCAAAATTGCAGAAATTTCACTTATTTCAGGGTAATAAGTCACAAATTTCCCTTATTTTGGGGCAAAAAGGACAGAAATTCCCTATTGTTTTGGGGGACAAAGACAGAAATTCCACATATTTAGAGGCATAAAAGCAGAAATTCCCCTTATTTTGGAGCAAAAATGAAGAAATTTTCCATTTTTATGGCAAAAAGGTATGCATTCTACTTATTTTTGAGCAAAAAGGCAGAAATTCCCCGTATTTTGGAGCAAAATTGCAGAAATTCCCCTAATTGTGGGGCAAAAAGGCAAAAATTTCCTGTATGTTGGGGCAAAAAGACAGAAATCCTCCTTATTTTGTGGCAAAACTCAGAATTTCCACTTATTTTTGGGCAAAATTCCAGAAATTTTCCTTTTTTTGGGGCAAAATTTCAGAAATTTCACTTATTTTGGGGCAAAAATGCAGAAATTTCACTTATTTCATGGAAAAAAAGCAGAAATTTTCTTATTTTGTGGCAAAAAGGCAGAAATTTTTTTTATTTTGGTACAAAATTGCAGAAATTTTCCTTATTTTGGGCAAAAAGACAGAAATTTTCCATATTTTGGGGCAAAACTGCAAAAATTCCCCTTATTTTGAGGTAAAACGGCTGAAATTTCCTTATTTGGGTGCAAAAAGGCAGAAATTCCCCGTATTTTGGAGCAAAATTGCAGAAATTCCCCTAAATGAGGGGCAAAAAAGCAGAAATTCCCTATATGTTGGGGCAAAAAGACAGAAATTCTTCTTATTTAGGGGCAAAACTCAGAAATTTCACTTATTTTGGGGCAAAATTGCAGAAATTTCACTTATTTCAGAAAAAAAGCAGAAATTTTTTATTTGGGGGCAAAAAGTCTGATTTTTCTTATGTTTTGGTACAAAATTGCTGAAATTTTTCTTATTTTGGGGCAAAATTGCAGAAATTTCACTTATTTTGGGGGCAAAAATGCAGAACTTTCATTTATTTCAGGGAAAAATGCAGAAATTTTCCTTATTTTGGGGCAAAAAGGCAGAAATTCCTAATATTTTGTGGCAAAAATGCAGAATTTCCCCTTATTTTGAGGTAAAAAGGCTGAAATTCCCCTTATTTGGGGACAAAAAGGCAGAAATTTCCCTTATTTTGTGTCAAAATTGCAGAAATTTCACTTATTTCAGGGTAATAAGTCAGAATTTTTTTTTATTTTGGGGCAAAAAAGACAGAAATTCCCTTTGTTTTGTGGAAAAATGACAGAAATTCAACTTATTTAGAGGCAAAAAAGCAGAAATTCCCCTTATTTTGGAGCAAAAATGAAGAAATTTCCCTTTTTTATGGCAAAAAGGTATGCATTCTTTATATTTTCGGGCAAAAAGGCAGAAATTCCCTGTATTTTGGAGCAAAATTGCAGAAATTCCCCTAATTGTGGGGCAAAAAGGCAGAAATTCTCTATATGTTGGGGCAAAAAGACAGAAATTTTTCTTATTGTGGGTCAAAACTCAGAAATTCCACTTAATTTGGGGCAAAATTCCATAAATTTCACTTATTTTGGGGCAAAATTGTAGAAATTTCACTTATTTTGTGGCAAAATTTCAGAAATTTCACTTATTTCAGAAAAAAAAGCAGAAATTTTTTTATTTGGAAGCAAAAAGGCGGAAATATCTTTTATTTTGGTACAAAATTTCAGAAATTTCTTTTACTTTGGGGCAAAATTGCAGAAATTTCAGTTATTTTGGGGCAAAATTGCAAAAATTTCATTTATATCAGGGAAAAAGGCAGAAATTTTCTTTATTATGGGGCAAAAAGGCAGAAATTCCTAATATTTTGTGGCAAAAATGCAGAAATTCCCCTTATTTTGAGGAAAAAAGGTTGAAATTCCCCTTATTTGGGGGCAAAAAGGCAGAAATTTCACTTACTTCAGGGTAATAATTCAGAAATTTTCCTTATTTTGAAACAAAAAAGACAGAAATTCCCTTTGTTTTGGGGGAAAAAGACAGAAATTCCACTTATTTAGAGTCAAAAAGGCAGAAATTCCCCTTATTTTGGAGCAAAAACGAAGAAATTTCCATTTTTTATGGCAAAAAGGTATGCATTCCTATTATTTTCGGGCAAAAAGGCAGAAATGCCCCGTGTTTTGGAGCAAAATTGCAGAAATTCCCCTAATTGTGGGGCAAAAAGGCAGAAATTTCCTATATGTTGGGGCAAAAAGACAGAAATCCTCCTTATTTTGTGGCAAAACTCAGAATTTCCACTTATTTTTGGGCAAAATTGCTGAAATTTTTATTATTTTGGGGCAAAATTGCAGAAATTTCACTTATTTTGGGGCAAAATTGCAGAAATATCACTTATTTCATGGAAAAAAAGCAGAAATTTTCTTATTTTGTGGCAAAAAGGCAGAAATTTTGTTTATTTTGGTACAAAATTGCAGAAATTTTTCTTATTTTGGGCAAAAAGGCAGAAATTTTCCATATTTTGTGGCAAAAATGCAAAAATTCCCCTTATTTTGAGGTAAAAAGGCTGAAATTACCCATATTTCGGGGCGAATAGGCAGAAATTTCTCTTCTGTTGGGGCAAAATTGCAGAAATTTCACTTTTTTCAGGGTAATAAGTCAGAAATTTTTTTTATTTAGGGGCAAAAAGACAGAAATTCCCTTTGTTTTGGGGGAAAAGACAGAAATTCCACTTATTTAGAGGCAAAAAAGCAGAAATTTCTCTTAATTTGGAGCAAAATTGCAGAAATTTTTCTTTTTTATGTAAAAAAGGTATGCATTCTTTTTATTTTCGGGCAAAAAGGCAGAAATTCCCCGTATTTTGGACCAAAATTGCAGAAATTCCCCTAATTGTGGGGCAAAAAGGCAGAAATTTCGTATATGTTGGGGCAAAAAGACAGAAATTCTCCTTATTGTGGGTCAAAACTCAGAAATTCCACTTAATTTGGGGCAAAATTCAAGAAATTTCACTTATTTTGGGGCAAAATTGTAGAAATTTTACTTATTTTGGGGCAAAATTTCAGAAATTTCACTTATTTCAGGGAAAAAAAGCAGAAATTTTCTTATTTTGTGGCAAAAAGGCAGAAATTTTCCATATTATGCGGCAAAAATGCAAAAATTCCCCTTATTTTGAGGTAAAAAGGCTGAAATTTCCCTTATTTGGGGGCAAAAAGGCAGAAATTCCCCGTATTTTGGAGCAAAATTGCAGAAATTCCCCTAAATGAGGGGCAAAAAGGCAGAAATTCCCTATATGTTGGGGCAAAAAGACAGAAATTCTTCTTATTTAGGGGCAAAACTCAGAAATTTCACTTATTTTGGGGCAAAATTGCAGAAATTTCACTTATTTCAGAAAAAAAGCAGAAATTTTTTATTTCGGGGCAAAAAGTCTGATTTTTCTTATATTTTGGTACAAAATTGCGGAAATTTTTCTTCTTTTGGGGCAAAATTGCAGAAATTTCGCATATTTTGGGGCAAAAATGCAGAACTTTCATTTATTTCAGGGAAAAATGCAGAAATTTTCCTTGTTTTGGGGCAAAAAGGCAGAAATTCCTAATATTTTATGGCAAAAACGCAGAAATTCCCTATATTTTGAGGTAAAAAGGCTGAAATTCCCCTTATTTGGGGACAAAAAGGCAGAAATTTCCCTTATTTAGTGTGAAAATTGCAGAAATTTCACTTATTTCAGGGTAATAAGTCAGAATTTTTTTTATTTTGGGGCAAAAAAGACAGAAATTCCCTTTGTTTTGGGGAAAAAAGACAGAAATTCAACTTATTTAGAGGCAAAAAAGCAGAAATTCCCCTTATTTTGGAGCAAAAATGAAGAAATTTCCCTTTTTTATGGCAAAAAGGTATGCATTCTTTTTATTTTCGGGCAAAAAGGCAGAAATTCCCTGTATTTTGAGCAAAATTGCAGAAATTCCCCTAATTGTGGGGCAAAAAGGCAGAAATTCTCTATATGTTGGGGCAAAAAGACAGAAATTTTTCTTATTGTGGGTCAAAACTCAGAAATTCCACTTAATTTGGGGCAAAATTCCATAAATTTCACTTATTTTGGGGCAAAATTGTAGAAATTTCAATTATTTTGTGGCAAAATTTCAGAAATTTCACTTATTTCAGAAAAAAAAGCAGAAATTTTTTTTATTTGGAAGCAAAAAGGCGGAAATATCTTTTATTTTGGTACAAAATTGCAGAAATTTCTTTTATTTTGGGGCAAAATTGCAGAAAATTCAGTTATTTTGGGGCAAAATTGCAAAAATTTCATTTATATCAGGGAAAAAGGCAGAAATTTTCTTTATTATGGGGCAAAAAGGCAGAAATTCCTAATATTTTGTGGCAAAAATGCAGAAATTCCCCTTATTTTGAGGTAAAAAGTTGAAATTCCCCTTATTTGGGGGCAAAAAGGCAGAAATTTCACTTACTTCAGGGTAATAATTCAGAAATTTTCCTTATTTTGAAACAAAAAAGACAGAAATTCCCTTTGTTTTGGGGGAAAAAGACAGAAATTCCACTTATTTAGAGTCAAAAAGGCAGAAATTCCCCTTATTTTGGAGCAAAAATGAAGAAATTTCCCTTTTTTATGGCAAAAAGGTATGCATTCTTATTATTTTCGGGCAAAAAGGCCGAAATTCCTCGTATTTTGGAGCAAAATTGCAGAAATTCCCCTAATTGTGGAGCCAAAAGGCAATAATTCCCTATATGTTGAGGCAAAAAGACAGAAATTCTCCTTATTGTGGGTCAAAACTCAGAAATTCCACTTATTTTGGGGCTACATTCAAGGATTTTCACGTATTTTAAGTCAAAATTGTAGAAATTTCACTTATTTTGAGGCAAAATTTCAGAAATTTCACTTATTTCAGAACAAAAAGCAGAAATTTTCTTATTTGGAAGCAAAAAGGCAGAAATTTCTTTTATTTTGGTACAAAATTGCAGAAATTTTCCTTATTTTGGGGCAAAATTGCAGAAATTTCACTTATTTTGGGGCAAAATTGCAGAAATTTCACTTATTTCATGGAAAAAAGGCAGAAATTTTCCTTATTTTGGGTCAAAAAGGCAGAAATTCCTAATATTTTGTGGCAAAATGCAGAAATTCCCCTTATTTTGAGGTAAAAAGGCTGAAATTCCCTTTATTTGGGGGCAAAAAAGCAGAAATTTCCCTTATTTTGGGTCAAAATTGCAGAAATTTCACTTATTTCAGGGTAATAAGTCACAAATTTCCCTTATTTTGGGGCAAAAAGGACAGAAATTCCCTATTGTTTTGGGGGACAAAGACAGAAATTCCACATATTTAGAGGCATAAAAGCAGAAATTCCCCTTATTTTGGAGCAAAAATGAAGAAATTTTCCATTTTTATGGCGAAAAGGTATGCATTCTACTTATTTTTGAGCAAAAAGGCAGAAATTCCCCGTATTTTGGAGCAAAATTGCAGAAATTCCCCTAATTGTGGGGCAAAAAGGCAAAAATTTCCTATATGTTGGGGCAAAAAGACAGAAATCCTCCTTATTTTGTGGCAAAACTCAGAATTTCCACTTATTTTTGGGCAAAATTCCAGAAATATCCCTTATTTTGGGGCAAAATTGCAGAAATTTCACTTATTTTGGGGCAAAAATGCAGAAATTTCACTTATTTCATGGAAAAAAAGCAGAAATTTTCTTATTTTGTGGCAAAAAGGCAGAAATTTTGTTTATTTTGGTACAAAATTGCAGAAATTTTCATTATTTTGGGCAAAAAGGCAGAAATTTTCCATATTTTGGGGCAAAAATGCAAATATTCCCCTTATTTTGAGGTAAAAAGGCTGATATTTTCCTTATTTGGGGGCAAAAAGGCAGAAATTCCCCGTATTTTGGACCAAAATTGCAGAAATTCCCCTAATTGTGGGGCAAAAAGGCAGAAATTTCGTATATGTTGGGGCAAAAAGACAGAAATTCTCCTTATTGTGGGTCAAAACTCAGAAATTCCACATAATTTGGGACAAAATTCAAGAAATTTCACTTATTTTGGGGCAAAATTGTAGAAATTTTACTTATTTTGGGGCAAAATTTCAGAAATTTCACTTATTTCAGGGAAAAAAAGCAGAAATTTTCTTATTTTGTGGCAAAAAGGCAGAAATTTTCCATATTATGCGGCAAAAATGCAAAAATTCCCCTTATTTTGAGGTAAAAAGGCTGAAATTTCCCTTATTTGGGGGCAAAAAGGCAGAAATTCCCCGTATTTTGGAGCAAAATTGCAGAAATTCCCCTAAATGAGGGGCAAAAATGCAGAAATTCCCTATATGTTGGGGCAAAAAGACAGAAATTCTTCTTATTTAGGGTCAAAACTCAGAAATTTCACTTATTTTGGGGCAAAATTGCAGAAATTTCCCTTATTTCAGAAAAAAAGCAGAAATTTTTTATTTTGGGGCAAAAAGTCTGATTTTTCTGATATTTTGGTACAAAATTGCTGAAATTTTTCTTATTTTGGGGCAAAATTGCAGAAATTTCGCATATTTTGGGGCAAAAATGCAGAACTTTCATTTATTTCAGGGAAAAATGCAGAAATTTTCCTTATTTTGGGGCAAAAAGGCAGAAATTCCTAATATTTTATGGCAAAAACGCAGAAATTCCCTATATTTTGAGGTAAAAAGGCTGAAATTCCCCTTATTTGGGGACAAAAAGGCAGAAATTTCCCTTATTTTGTGTCAAAATTGCAGAAATTTCACTTATTTCAGGGTAATAAGTCAGAATTTTTTTTATTTTGGGGCAAAAAAGACAGAAATTCCCTTTGTTTTGGGGAAAAAAGACAGAAATTCAACTTATTTAGAGGCAAAAAAGCAGAAATTCCCCTTATTTTGGAGCAAAAATGAAGAAATTTCCCTTTTTTATGGCAAAAAGGTATGCATTCTTTTTATTTTCGGGCAAAAAGGCAGAAATTCCCTGTATTTTGGAGCAAAATTGCAGAAATTCCCCTAATTGTGGGGCAAAAAGGCAGAAATTCTCTATATGTTGGGGCAAAAAGACAGAAATTTTTCTTATTGTGGGTCAAAACTCAGAAATTCCACTTAATTTGGGGCAAAATTCCATAAATTTCACTTATTTTGGGGCAAAATTGTAGAAATTTCAATTATTTTGTGGCAAAATTTCAGAAATTTCACTTATTTCAGAAAAAAAAGCAGAAATTTTTTTTATTTGGAAGCAAAAAGGCGGAAATATCTTTTATTTTGGTACAAAATTGCAGAAATTTCTTTTATTTTGGGGCAAAATTGCAGAAAATTCAGTTATTTTGGGGCAAAATTGCAAAAATTTCATTTATATCAGGGAAAAAGGCAGAAATTTTCTTTATTATGGGGCAAAAAGGCAGAAATTCCTAATATTTTGTGGCAAAAATGCAGAAATTCCCCTTATTTTGAGGTAAAAAGTTGAAATTCCCCTTATTTGGGGGCAAAAAGGCAGAAATTTCACTTACTTCAGGGTAATAATTCAGAAATTTTCCTTATTTTGAAACAAAAAAGACAGAAATTCCCTTTGTTTTGGGGGAAAAAGACAGAAATTCCACTTATTTAGAGTCAAAAAGGCAGAAATTCCCCTTATTTTGGAGCAAAAATGAAGAAATTTCCCTTTTTTATGGCAAAAAGGTATGCATTCTTATTATTTTCGGGCAAAAAGGCCGAAATTCCTCGTATTTTGGAGCAAAATTGCAGAAATTCCCCTAATTGTGGAGCAAAAAGGCAGAAATTCCCTATATGTTGAGGCAAAAAGACAGAAATTCTCCTTATTGTGGGTCAAAACTCAGAAATTCCACTTATTTTGGGGCTAAATTCAAGGATTTTCACGTATTTTAAGTCAAAATTGTAGAAATTTCACTTATTTTGAGGCAAAATTTCAGAAATTTCACTTATTTCAGAAAAAAAAGCAGAAATTTTCTTATTTGGAAGCAAAAAGGCAGAAATTTCTTTTATTTTGGTACAAAATTGCAGAAATTTTCCTTATTTTGGGGCAAAATTGCATAAATTTCACTTATTTTGGGGCAAAATTGCAGAAATTTCACTTATTTCAGGGAAAAAAGGCAGAAATTTTCCTTATTTTGGGTCAAAAAGGCAGAAATTCCTAATATTTTGTGGCAAAATGCAGAAATTCCCCTTATTTTGAGGTAAAAAGGCTGAAATTCCCTTTATTTGGGGGCAAAAAAGCAGAAATTTCCCTTATTTTGGGTCAAAATTGCAGAAATTTCACTTATTTCAGGGTAATAAGTCACAAATTTCCCTTATTTTGGGGCAAAAAGGACAGAAATTCCCTATTGTTTTGGGGGACAAAGACAGAAATTCCACATATTTAGAGGCATAAAAGCAGAAATTCCCCTTATTTTGGAGCAAAAATGAAGAAATTTTCCATTTTTATGGCAAAAAGGTATGCATTCTACTTATTTTTGAGCAAAAAGGCAGAAATTCCCCGTATTTTGGAGCAAAATTGCAGAAATTCCCCTAATTGTGGGGCAAAAAGGCAAAAATTTCCTATATGTTGGGGCAAAAAGACAGAAATCCTCCTTATTTTGTGGCAAAACTCAGAATTTCCACTTATTTTTGGGCAAAATTCCAGAAATATCCCTTATTTTGGGGCAAAATTGCAGAAATTTCACTTATTTTGGGGCAAAAATGCAGAAATTTCACTTATTTCATGGAAAAAAAGCAGAAATTTTCTTATTTTGTGGCAAAAAGGCAGAAATTTTGTTTATTTTGGTACAAAATTGCAGAAATTTTCATTATTTTGGGCAAAAAGGCAGAAATTTTCCATATTTTGGGGCAAAAATGCAAATATTCCCCTTATTTTGAGGTAAAAAGGCTGAAATTTTCCTTATTTGGGGGCAAAAAGGCAGAAATTCCCCGTATTTTGGACCAAAATTGCAGAAATTCCCCTAATTGTGGGGCAAAAAGGCAGAAATTTCGTATATGTTGGGGCAAAAAGACAGAAATTCTCCTTATTGTGGGTCAAAACTCAGAAATTCCACTTAATTTGGGGCAAAATTCAAGAAATTTCACTTATTTTGGGGCAAAATTGTAGAAATTTTACTTATTTTGGGGCAAAATTTCAGAAATTTCACTTATTTCAGGGAAAAAAAGCAGAAATTTTCTTATTTTGTGGCAAAAAGGCAGAAATTTTCCATATTATGCGGCAAAAATGCAAAAATTCCCCTTATTTTGAGGTAAAAAGGCTGAAATTTCCCTTATTTGGGGGCAAAAAGGCAGAAATTCCCCGTATTTTGGAGCAAAATTGCAGAAATTCCCCTAAATGAGGGGCAAAAATGCAGAAATTCCCTATATGTTGGGGCAAAAAGACAGAAATTCTTCTTATTTAGGGTCAAAACTCAGAAATTTCACTTATTTTGGGGCAAAATTGCAGAAATTTCCCTTATTTCAGAAAAAAAGCAGAAATTTTTTATTTTGGGGCAAAAAGTCTGATTTTTCTTATATTTTGGTACAAAATTGCTGAAATTTTTCTTATTTTGGGGCAAAATTGCAGAAATTTCGCATATTTTGGGGCAAAAATGCAGAACTTTCATTTATTTCAGGGAAAAATGCAGAAATTTTCCTTATTTTGGGGCAAAAAGGCAGAAATTCCTAATATTTTATGGCAAAAACACAGAAATTCCCTATATTTTGAGGTAAAAAGGCTGAAATTCCCCTTATTTGGGGACAAAAAGGCAGAAATTTCCCTTATTTTGTGTCAAAATTGCAGAAATTTCACTTATTTCAGGGTAATAAGTCAGAATTTTTTTTATTTTGGGGCAAAAAAGACAGAAATTCCCTTTGTTTTGGGGAAAAAAGACAGAAATTCAACTTATTTAGAGGCAAAAAAGCAGAAATTCCCCTTATTTTGGAGCAAAAATGAAGAAATTTCCCTTTTTTATGGCAAAAAGGTATGCATTCTTTTTATTTTCGGGCAAAAAGGCAGAAATTCCCTGTATTTTGGAGCAAAATTGCAGAAATTCCCCTAATTGTGGGGCAAAAAGGCAGAAATTCTCTATATGTTGGGGCAAAAAGACAGAAATTTTTCTTATTGTGGGTCAAAACTCAGAAATTCCACTTAATTTGGGGCAAAATTCCATAAATTTCACTTATTTTGGGGCAAAATTGTAGAAATTTCAATTATTTTGTGGCAAAATTTCAGAAATTTCACTTATTTCAGAAAAAAAAGCAGAAATTTTTTTTATTTGGTAGCAAAAAGGCGGAAATATCTTTTATTTTGGTACAAAATTGCAGAAATTTCTTTTATTTTGGGGCAAAATTGCAGAAAATTCAGTTATTTTGGGGCAAAATTGCAAAAATTTCATTTATATCAGGGAAAAAGGCAGAAATTTTCTTTATTATGGGGCAAAAAGGCAGAAATTCCTAATATTTTGTGGCAAAAATGCAGAAATTCCCCTTATTTTGAGGTAAAAAGTTGAAATTCCCCTTATTTGGGGGCAAAAAGGCAGAAATTTCACTTACTTCAGGGTAATAATTCAGAAATTTTCCTTATTTTGAAACAAAAAAGACAGAAATTCCCTTTGTTTTGGGGGAAAAAGACAGAAATTCCACTTATTTAGAGTCAAAAAGGCAGAAATTCCCCTTATTTTGGAGCAAAAATGAAGAAATTTCCCTTTTTTATGGCAAAAAGGTATGCATTCTTATTATTTTCGGGCAAAAAGGCCGAAATACCTCGTATTTTGGAGCAAAATTGCAGAAATTCCCCTAATTGTGGGGCAAAAAGGCAGAAATTTCGTATATGTTGGGGCAAAAAGACAGAAATTCTCCTTATTGTGGGTCAAAACTCAGAAATTCCACTTAATTTGGGGCAAAATTCAAGAAATTTCACTTATTTTGGGGCAAAATTGTAGAAATTTTACTTATTTTGGGGCAAAATTTCAGAAATTTCACTTATTTCAGGGAAAAAAAGCAGAAATTTTCTTATTTTGTGGCAAAAAGGCAGAAATTTTCCATATTATGCGGCAAAAATGCAAAAATTCCCCTTATTTTGAGGTAAAAAGGCTGAAATTTCCCTTATTTGGGGGCAAAAAGGCAGAAATTCCCCGTATTTTGGAGCAAAATTGCAGAAATTCCCCTAAATGAGGGGCAAAAATGCAGAAATTCCCTATATGTTGGGGCAAAAAGACAGAAATTCTTCTTATTTAGGGTCAAAACTCAGAAATTTCACTTATTTTGGGGCAAAATTGCAGAAATTTCCCTTATTTCAGAAAAAAAGCAGAAATTTTTTATTTTGGGGCAAAAAGTCTGATTTTTCTTATATTTTGGTACAAAATTGCTGAAATTTTTCTTATTTTGGGGCAAAATTGCAGAAATTTCGCATATTTTGGGGCAAAAATACAGAACTTTCATTTATTTCAGGGAAAAATGCAGAAATTTTCCTTATTTTGGGGCAAAAAGGCAGAAATTCCTAATATTTTATGGCAAAAACACAGAAATTCCCTATATTTTGAGGTAAAAAGGCTGAAATTCCCCTTATTTGGGGACAAAAAGGCAGAAATTTCCCTTATTTTGTGTCAAAATTGCAGAAATTTCACTTATTTCAGGGTAATAAGTCAGAATTTTTTTTATTTTGGGGCAAAAAAGACAGAAATTCCCTTTGTTTTGGGGAAAAAAGACAGAAATTCAACTTATTTAGAGGCAAAAAAGCAGAAATTCCCCTTATTTTGGAGCAAAAATGAAGAAATTTCCCTTTTTTATGGCAAAAAGGTATGCATTCTTTTTATTTTCGGGCAAAAAGGCAGAAATTCCCTGTATTTTGGAGCAAAATTGCAGAAATTCCCCTAATTGTGGGGCAAAAAGGCAGAAATTCTCTATATGTTGGGGCAAAAAGACAGAAATTTTTCTTATTGTGGGTCAATACTCAGAAATTCCACTTAATTTGGGGCAAAATTCCATAAATTTCACTTATTTTGGGGCAAAATTGTAGAAATTTCAATTATTTTGTGGCAAAATTTCAGAAATTTCACTTATTTCAGAAAAAAAAGCAGAAATTTTTTTTATTTGGTAGCAAAAAGGCGGAAATATCTTTTATTTTGGTACAAAATTGCAGAAATTTCTTTTATTTTGGGGCAAAATTGCAGAAAATTCAGTTATTTTGGGGCAAAATTGCAAAAATTTCATTTATATCAGGGAAAAAGGCAGAAATTTTCTTTATTATGGGGCAAAAAGGCAGAAATTCCTAATATTTTGTGGCAAAAATGCAGAAATTCCCCTTATTTTGAGGTAAAAAGTTGAAATTCCCCTTATTTGGGGGCAAAAAGGCAGAAATTTCACTTACTTCAGGGTAATAATTCAGAAATTTTCCTTATTTTGAAACAAAAAAGACAGAAATTCCCTTTGTTTTGGGGGAAAAAGACAGAAATTCCACTTATTTAGAGTCAAAAAGGCAGAAATTCCCCTTATTTTGGAGCAAAAATGAAGAAATTTCCCTTTTTTATGGCAAAAAGGTATGCATTCTTATTATTTTCGGGCAAAAAGGCCGAAATTCCTCGTATTTTGGAGCAAAATTGCAGAAATTCCCCTAATTGTGGAGCAAAAAGGCAGAAATTCCCTATATGTTGAGGCAAAAAGACAGAAATTCTCCTTATTGTGGGTCAAAACTCAGAAATTCCACTTATTTTGGGGCTAAATTCAAGGATTTTCACGTATTTTAAGTCAAAATTGTAGAAATTTCACTTATTTTGAGGCAAAATTTCAGAAATTTCACTTATTTCAGAAAAAAAAGCAGAAATTTTCTTATTTGGAAGCAAAAAGGCAGAAATTTCTTTTATTTTGGTACAAAATTGCAGAAATTTTCCTTATTTTGGGGCAAAATTGCATAAATTTCACTTATTTTGGGGCAAAATTGCAGAAATTTCACTTATTTCAGGGAAAAAAGGCAGAAATTTTCCTTATTTTGGGTCAAAAAGGCAGAAATTCCTAATATTTTGTGGCAAAATGCAGAAATTCCCCTTATTTTGAGGTAAAAAGGCTGAAATTCCCTTTATTTGGGGGCAAAAAAGCAGAAATTTCCCTTATTTTGGGTCAAAATTGCAGAAATTTCACTTATTTCAGGGTAATAAGTCACAAATTTCCCTTATTTTGGGGCAAAAAGGACAGAAATTCCCTATTGTTTTGGGGGACAAAGACAGAAATTCCACATATTTAGAGGCATAAAAGCAGAAATTCCCCTTATTTTGGAGCAAAAATGAAGAAATTTTCCATTTTTATGGCAAAAAGGTATGCATTCTACTTATTTTTGAGCAAAAAGGCAGAAATTCCCCGTATTTTGGAGCAAAATTGCAGAAATTCCCCTAATTGTGGGGCAAAAAGGCAAAAATTTCCTATATGTTGGGGCAAAAAGACAGAAATCCTCCTTATTTTGTGGCAAAACTCAGAATTTCCACTTATTTTTGGGCAAAATTCCAGAAATATCCCTTATTTTGGGGCAAAATTGCAGAAATTTCACTTATTTTGGGGCAAAAATGCAGAAATTTCACTTATTTCATGGAAAAAAAGCAGAAATTTTCTTATTTTGTGGCAAAAAGGCAGAAATTTTGTTTATTTTGGTACAAAATTGCAGAAATTTTCATTATTTTGGGCAAAAAGGCAGAAATTTTCCATATTTTGGGGCAAAAATGCAAATATTCCCCTTATTTTGAGGTAAAAAGGCTGATATTTTCCTTATTTGGGGGCAAAAAGGCAGAAATTCCCCGTATTTTGGAGCAAAATTGCAGAAATTCCCCTAAATGTGGGGCAAAAATGCAGAAATTCCCTATATGTTGGGGCAAAAAGACAGAAATTCTTCTTATTTAGGGGCAAAACTCACAAATTTCACTTATTTTGGGGCAAAATTGAAGAAATTTCACTTATTTCAGAAAAAAAGCAGAAATTTTTTATTTTGGAGCAAAAAGTCTGATTTTTCTTATATTTTGGTACAAAATTGCTGAAATTTTTCTTATTTTGGGGCAAAATTGCAGAAATTTCCCATATTTTGGGGCAAAAATGCAGAACTTTCATTTATTTCAGGGAAAAATGCAGAAATTTTCTTTATTTTGGGGCAATAAGGCAGAAAATCCTAATATTTTATGGCAAAAATGCAGAAATTCCCCATATTTTGAGGTAAAAAGGCTGAAATTCCCCTTATTTGGGGACAAAAAGGCAGAAATTTCCTTATTTTGTGTCAAAATTGCAGAAATTTCACTTATTTCAGGGTAATAAGTCAGATTTTTTTTTTATTTTGGGGCAAAAAAAGACAGAAATTCCCTTTGTTTTGGGGAAAAAAGACAGAAATTCAACTTATTTAGAGGCAAAAAAGCAGAAATTCCCCTTATTTTGGAGCAAAAATGAAGAAATTTCCCTTTTTTATGGCAAAAAGGTATGCATTCTTTATATTTTCGGGCAAAAAGGCAGAAATTCCCTGTATTTTGGAGCAAAATTGCAGAAATTCCCCTAATTGTGGGGCAAAAAGGCAGAAATTCTCTATATGTTGGGTCAAAAAGACAGAAATTTTTCTTATTGTGGGTCAAAACTCAGAAATTCCACTTAATTTGGGGCAAAATTCCAGAAATTTCACTTATTTTGGGGCAAAATTGTAGAAATTTTACTTATTTTGTGGCAAAATTTCAGAAATTTCACTTATTTCAGAAAAAAAGCAGAAATTTTTTTATTTGGAAGCAAAAAGGCGGAAATATCTTTTATTTTGGTACAAAATTCCAGAAATTTCTTTTATTTTGGGGCAAAATTGCAGAAATTTCAGTTATTTTGGGGCAAAATTGCAAAAATTTCATTTATATCAGGGAAAAAGGCAGAAATTTTCTTTATTATGGGGCAAAAAGGCAGAAATTCATAATATTTTGTGGCAAAAATGCAGAAATTCCCCTTATTTTGAGGTAAAAAGGTTGAAATTCCCCTTATTTGGGGGCAAAAAGGCAGAAATTTCACTTACTTCAGGGTAATAATTCAGAAATTTTCCTTATTTTGAAACAAAAAAGACAGAAATTCCCTTTGTTTTGGGGGAAAAAGACAGAAATTCCACTTATTTAGAGTCAAAAAGGCAGAAATTCCCCTTATTTTGGAGCAAAAATGAAGAAATTTCCCTTTTTTATGGCAAAAAGGTATGCATTCTTATTATTTTCGGGCAAAAAGGCAGAAATTCCCCGTATTTTGGAGCAAAATTGCAGAAATTCCCCTAATTTTGGGGCAAAAAGGCAGAAATTCCCTATATGTTGAGGCAAAAAGACAGAAATTCTTCTTATTTTGGGTCAAAACTCAGAAATTCCACTTATTTTGGGGCTAAATTCATGAAATTTCACTTATTTTAAGTCAAAATTGTAGAAACTTCACTTATTTTGAGGCAAAATTTCAGAAATTTCACTTATTTCAGAAAAAAAAGCAGAAATTTTCTTATTTGGAAGCAAAAAGGCAGAAATTTCTTTTATTTTGGTACAAAATTGCAGAAATTTTCCTTATTTTGGGGCAAAATTGCAGAAATTTCACTTATTTTGGGGCAAAATTGCAGAAATTTCACTTATTTCAGGGAAAAAAGGAAGAAATTTTCCTTATTTTGGGGCAAAAAGGCAGAAATTCCTAATATTTTGTGGCAAAATGCAGAAATTCCCCTTATTTTGAGGTAAAAAGGCTGAAATTCCCTTTATTTGGGGGCAAAAAGGCAGAAATTTCCCTTATTTTGGGTCAAAATTGCAGAAATTTCACTTATTTCAGGGTAATAAGTCACAAATTTCCCTTATTTTGGGGCAAAAAGAACAGAAATTCCCTTTGTTTTGGGGGACAAAGACAGAAATTCCACATATTTAGAGGCATAAAAGCAGAAATTCCCCTTATTTTGGAGCAAAAATGAAGAAATTTTCCATTTTTATGGCAAAAAGGTATGCATTCTACTTATTTTTGAGCAAAAAGGCAGAAATTCCCCGTATTTTGGAGCAAAATTGCAGAAATTCCCCTAATTGTGGGGCAAAAAGGCAGAAATTTCCTATATGTTGGGGCAAAAAGACAGAAATCCTCCTCATTTTGTGGCAAAACTCAGAATTTCCACTTATTTTTAGGCAAAATTCCAGAAATTTCCCTTATTTTGGGGCAAAATTGCAGAAATTTCACTTATTTTGGGGCAAAATTGCAGAAATTTCACTTATTTCATGGAAAAAAAGCAGAAATTTTCTTATTTTGTGGCAAAAAGGCAGAAATTTTGTTTATTTTGGTACAAAATTGCAGAAATTTTTCTTATTTTGGGCAAAAAGGCAGAAATTTTCCATATTTTGGGGCAAAAATGCAAAAATTCCCCTTATTTTGAGGTAAAAAGGCTGAAATTACCCTTATTTGGGGGCGAATAGGCAGAAATTTCTCTTCTGTTGGGGCAAAATTGCAGAAATTTCACTTATTTCAGGGTAATAAGTCAGAAATTTTTTTTATTTAGGGGAAAAATGACAGAAATTCCCTTTGTTTTGGGGGAAAAGACAGAAATTCCACTTATTTAGAGGCAAAAAAGCAGAAATTTCTTTTAATTTCGAGCAAAATTGCAGAAATTTTTCTTTTTTATGTAAAAAAAGGTATGCATTCTTCTTATTTTCGGGCAAAAAGGCAGAAATTCCCCGTATTTTGGACCAAAATTGCAGAAATTCCCCTAATTGTGGGGCAAAAAGGCAGAAATTTCGTATATGTTGGGGCAAAAAGACAGAAATTCTCCTTATTGTGGGTCAAAACTCAGAAATTCCACTTAATTTGGGGCAAAATTCAAGAAATTTCACTTATTTTGGGGCAAAATTGTAGAAATTTTACTTATTTTGGGGCAAAATTTCAGAAATTTCACTTATTTCAGGGAAAAAAAGCAGAAATTTTCTAATTTTGTCTCAAAAAGGATGAAATTTTCCATATTATGCGGCAAAAATGCAAAAATTCCTCTTATTCTGAGGTAAAAAGGCTGAAATTTCCCTTATTTGGGGGCAATAAGGCAGAAATTCCCCGTATTTTGGAGCAAAATTGCAGAAATTCCCCTAAATGAGGGGCAAAAAGGCAGAAATTCCCTATATGTTGGGGCAAAAAGACAGAAATTCTTCTTATTTAGGGGCAAACTCAGAAATTTCACTTATTTTGGGGCAAAATTGCAGAAATTTCACTTATTTCAGAAAAAAAGCAGAAATTTTTTATTTTGGGGCAAAAAGTCTGATTTTTCTGATATTTTGGTACAAAATTGCTGAAATTTTTCTTATTTTGGGGCAAAATTGCAGAAATTTCCCATATTTTGGGGCAAAAATGCAGAACTTTCATTTATTTCAGGGAAAAATGCAGAAATTTTCCTTATTTTGGGGCAAAAAGGCAGAAATTCCTAATATTTTGTGGCAAAATGCAGAAATTCCCCTTATTTTGAGGTAAAAAGGCTGAAATTCCCTTTATTTGGGGGCAAAAAGGCAGAAATTTCCCTTATTTTGGGTCAAAATTGCAGAAATTTCACTTATTTCAGGGTAATAAGTCACAAATTTCCCTTATTTTGGGGCAAAAAGAACAGAAATTCCCTTTGTTTTGGGGGACAAAGACAGAAATTCCACATATTTAGAGGCATAAAAGCAGAAATTCCCCTTATTTTGGAGCAAAAATGAAGAAATTTTCCATTTTTATGGCAAAAAGGTATGCATTCTACTTATTTTTGAGCAAAAAGGCAGAAATTCCTTGTATTTTGGAGCAAAATTGCAGAAATTCCCCTAATTGTGGGGCAAAAAGGCAGAAATTTCCTATATGTTGGGGCAAAAAGACAGAAATCCTCCTCATTTTGTGGCAAAACTCAGAATTTCCACTTATTTTTGGGCAAAATTCCAGAAATTTCCCTTATTTTGGGGCAAAATTGCAGAAATTTCACTTATTTTGGGGCAAAATTGCAGAAATTTCACTTATTTCATGGAAAAAAAGCAGAAATTTTCTTATTTTGTGGCAAAAAGGCAGAAATTTTTTTTATTTTGGTACAAAATTGCAGAAATTTTTCTTATTTTGGGCAAAAAGGCAGAAATTTTCCATATTTTGGGGCAAAAATGCAAAAATTCCCCTTATTTTGAGGTAAAACGGCTGAAATTACCCTTATTTGGGGGCGAATAGGCAGAAATTTCTCTTCTGTTGGGGCAAAATTGCAGAAATTTCACTTATTTCAGGGTAATAAGTCAGAAATTTTTTTTATTTAGGGGCAAAAAGACAGAAATTCCCTTTGTTTTGGGGGAAAAGACAGAAATTCCACTTATTTAGAGGCAAAAAAGCAGAAATTTCTCTTAATTTGGAGCAAAATTGCAGAAATTTTCCTTTTTTATGTAAAAAAGTTATGCATTCTTCTTATTTTCGGGCAAAAAGGCAGAAATTCCCCGTATTTTGGACCAAAATTGCAGAAATTCCCCTAATTGTGGGGCAAAAAGGCAGAAATTTCGTATATGTTGGGGAAAAAAGACAGAAATTCTCCTAATTGTGGGACAAAACTCAGAAATTCCACTTAATTTGGGGCAAAATTCAAGAAATTTCACTTATTTTGGGGCAAAATTGTAGAAATTTTACTTATTTTGGGGCAAAATTTCAGAAATTTCACTTATTTCAGGGAAAAAAAGCAGAAATTTTCTTATTTTGTGGCAAAAAGGCAGAAATTTTCCATATTATGCGGCAAAAATGCAAAAATTCCTCTTATTCTGAGGTAAAAAGGCTGAAATTTCCCTTATTTGGGGGCAATAAGGCAGAAATTCCCCGTATTTTGGAGCAAAATTGCAGAAATTCCCCTAAATGAGGGGCAAAAAGGCAGAAATTCCCTATATGTTGGGGCAAAAAGACAGAAATTCTTCTTATTTAGGGGCAAACTCAGAAATTTCACTTATTTTGGGGCAAAATTGCAGAAATTTCACTTATTTCAGAAAAAAAGCAGAAATTTTTTATTTTGGGGCAAAAAGTCTGATTTTTCTGATATTTTGGTACAAAATTGCTGAAATTTTTCTTATTTTGGGGCAAAATTGCAGAAATTTCCCATATTTTGGGGCAAAAATGCAGAACTTTCATTTATTTCAGGGAAAAATGCAGAAATTTTCCTTATTTTGGGGCAAAAAGGCAGAAATTCCTAATATTTTGTGGCAAAAATGCAGAAATTCCCCATATTTTGAGGTAAAAAGGCTGAAATTCCCCTTATTTTGGGACAAAAAGGCAGAAATTTCCCTTATTTTGTGTCAAAATTGCAGAAATTTCACTTATTTCAGGGTAATAAGTCAGAATTTTTTTTATTTTGGGGCAAAAAAGACAGAAATTCCCTTTGTTTTGGGGAAAAAAGACAGAAATTCAACTTATTTAGAGGCAAAAAAGCAGAAATTCCCCTTATTTTGGAGCAAAAATGAAGAAATTTCCCTTTTTTATGGCAAAAAGGTATGCATTCTTTTTATTTTCGGGCAAAAAGGCAGAAATTCCCTGTATTTTGGAGCAAAATTGCAGAAATTTCCCTAATTGTGGGGCAAAAAGGCAGAAATTCTCTATATGTTGTGGCAAAAAGACAGAAATTTTTCTTATTGTGGGTCAAAACTCAGAAATTCCACTTAATTTAGGGCAAAATTCCAGAAATTTCACTTATTTTGGGGCAAAATTGTAGAAATTTCAATTATTTTGTGGCAAAATTTCAGAAATTTCACTTATTTCAGAAAAAAAAGCAGAAATTTTTTTTATTTGGAAGCAAAAACGCGGAAATATCTTTTATTTTGGTACAAAATTGCAGAAATTTCTTTTATTTTGGGGCAAAATTGCAGAAATTTCAGTTATTTTGGGGCAAAATTGCAAAAATTTTCATTTATATCAGGGAAAAAGGCAGAAATTTTCTTTATTATGGGGCAAAAAGGCAGAAATTCCTAATATTTTGTGGCAAAAATGCAGAAATTCCCCTTATTTTGAGGTAAAAAGGTGGAAATTCCCCTTATTTGGGGGCAAAAAGGCAGAAATTTCACTTACTTCAGGGTAATAATTCAGAAATTTTCCTTATTTTGAAACAAAAAAGACAGAAATTCCCTTTGTTTTGGGGGAAAAAGACAGAAATTCCACTTATTTAGAGTCAAAAAGGCAGAAATTCCCCTTATTTTGGAGCAAAAATGAAGAAATTTCCCTTTTTTATGGCAAAAAGGTATGCATTCTTATTATTTTCGGGCAAAAAGGCAGAAATTCCCCGTATTTTGGAGCAAAATTGCAGAAATTCCCCTAATTGTGGGGCAAAAAGGCAGAAATTCCCTATATGTTGAGGCAAAAAGACAGAAATTCTCCTTATTTTGGGTCAAAACTCAGAAATTCCACTTATTTTGGGGCTAAATTCAAGAAATTTCACTTATTTTAAGTCAAAATTGTAGAAATTTCACTTATTTTGAGGCAAAATTTCAGAAATTTCACTTATTTCAGAAAAAAAAGCAGAAATTTTCTTATTTGGAAGCAAAAAGGCAGAAATTTCTTTTATTTTGGTACAAAATTGCAGAAATTTTCCTTATTTTGGGGCAAAATTGCATAAATTTCACTTACTTTGGGGCAAAATTGCAAAATTTCACTTATTTCAGGGCAAAAAGGCAGAAATTTCCCTTATTTTGGGGCAAACTTGCAGAAATTTCACTTATTTCAGGGTAATAAGTCAGAAATTCCGCTTATTTTGGGGCAAAATACAGAAATTCCCTTTTCTTGGGGGGAAAAAGACAGAAATTCCACTTATTTAGAGGCAAAAAAGCAGAAATTCTTTTTATTTTGGAGCAAAAATGAAGAAATTTTCCTCGTTTATGGCAAAAGGTTATGCATTCCCCTTATTTTCGGGAAAAAAGGCAGAAATTCCCTGTATTTTGGAGCAAAATTGCAGAAATTCCCCTAATTGTGGGGTAAAAAGGCAGAAATTCCCTATATGTTGGGGCAAAAAGACAAAAATTTTTCTTATTGTGGGACAAAACTCAGAAATTCCACTTAATTTGGGGCAAAATTCCAGAAATTTCACTTATTTTGGGACAAAATTGTAGAAATTTCAATTATTTTGTGGCAAAATTTCAGAAATTTCACTTATTTCAGAAAAAAAAGCAGAAATTTTTTTATTTGGAAGCAAAAAGGCGGAAATATCTTTTATTTTGGTACAAAATTGCAGAAATTTCTTTTATTTTGGGGCAAAATTGCAGAAATTTCAGTTATTTTGGGGCAAAATTGCAAAAATTTCATTTATATCAGGGAAAAAGGCAGAAATTTTCTTCATTATGGGGCAAAAAGGCATAAATTCCTAATATTTTGTGGCAAAAATGCAGAAATTCCCCTTATTTTGAGGTAAAAAGGTTGAAATCCCCCTTATTTGGGGGCAAAAAGGCAGAAATTTCACTTACTTCAGGGTAATAATTCAGAAATTTTCCTTATTTTGAAACAAAAAAGACAGAAATTCCCTTTGTTTTGGGGGAAAAAGACAGAAATTCCACTTATTTAGAGTCAAAAAGGCAGAAATTCCCCTTATTTTGGAGCAAAAATGAAGAAATTTCCCTTTTTTATGGCAAAAAGGTATGCATTCTTATTATTTTCGGGCAAAAAGGCAGAAATTCCCCGTATTTTGGAGCAAAATTGCAGAAATTCCCCTAATTGTGGGGCAAAAAGGCAGAAATTCCCTATATGTTGAGGCAAAAAGACAGAAATTCTCCTTATTTTGGGTCAAAACTAGGAATTCCACTTATTTTGGGGCTAAATTCAAGAAATTTCACTTATTTTAAGTCAAAATTGTAGAAATTTCACTTATTTTGAGGCAAAATTTCAGAAATTTCACTTATTTCAGAAAAAAAAGCAGAAATTTTTTTATTTGGAAGCAAAAAGGCAGAAATTTCTTTTATTTTGGTACAAAATTGCAGAAATTTTCCTTATTTTGGGGCAAAATTGCATAAATTTCACTTACTTTGGGGCAAAATTGCAAAATTTCACTTATTTCAGGGAAAAAAGGCAGAAATTTTCCTTATTTTGGGGCAAAAAGGCAGAAATTCCTAATATTTTGTGGCAAAAATGCAGAAATTCCCCTTATTTTGAGGTAAAAAGGCTGAAATACCCTTTATTTGGGGGAAAAAGGCAGAAATGTCCCTTATTTTGGGTCAAAATTGCAGAAATTTCACTTATTTCAGGGTAATAAGTCACAAATTTCCCTTATTTTGGGGCAAAAAGGACAGAAATTCCCTTTGTTTTGGGGGACAAAGACAGAAATTCCACATATTTAGAGGCATAAAAGCAGAAATTCCCCTTATTTTGGAGCAAAAATGAAGAAATTTTCTATTTTTATGGCAAAAAGGTATGCATTCTACTTATTTTTGAGCAAAAAGGCAGAAATTCCCCGTATTTTGGAGCAAAATTGCAGAAATTCCCCTAATTGTGGGGCAAAAAGGCAGAAATTTCCTATATGTTGGGGCAAAAAGACAGAAATCCTCCTCATTTTGTGGCAAAACTCAGAATTTCCACTTATTTTTAGGCAAAATTCCAGAAATTTCCCTTATTTTGGGGCAAAATTGCAGAAATTTCACTTATTTTGGGGCAAAATTGCAGAAATTTCACTTATTTCATGGAAAAAAAGCAGAAATTTTCTTATTTTGTGGCAAAAAGGCAGAAATTTTGTTTATTTTGGTACAAAATTGCAGAAATTTTTCTTATTTTGGGCAAAAAGGCAGAAATTTTCCATATTTTGGGGCAAAAATGCAAAAATTCCCCTTATTTTGAGGTAAAAAGGCTGAAATTACCCTTATTTGGGGGCGAATAGGCAGAAATTTCTCTTCTGTTGGGGCAAAATTGCAGAAATTTCACTTATTTCAGGGTAATAAGTCAGAAATTTTTTTTATTTAGGGGAAAAATGACAGAAATTCCCTTTGTTTTGGGGGAAAAGACAGAAATTCCACTTATTTAGAGGCAAAAAAGCAGAAATTTCTTTTAATTTAGAGCAAAATTGCAGAAATTTTTCTTTTTTATGTAAAAAAAGGTATGCATTCTTCTTATTTTCGGGCAAAAAGGCAGAAATTCCCCGTATTTTGGACCAAAATTGCAGAAATTCCCCTAATTGTGGGGCAAAAAGGCAGAAATTTCGTATATGTTGGGGCAAAAAGACAGAAATTCTCCTTATTGTGGGTCAAAACTCAGAAATTCCACTTAATTTGGGGCAAAATTCAAGAAATTTCACTTATTTTGGGGCAAAATTGTAGAAATTTTACTTATTTTGGGGCAAAATTTCAGAAATTTCACTTATTTCAGGGAAAAAAAGCAGAAATTTTCTAATTTTGTCGCAAAAAGGATGAAATTTTCCATATTATGCGGCAAAAATGCAAAAATTCCCCTTATTTTGAGGTAAAAAGGCTGAAATTTCCCTTATTTGGGGGCAAAAAGGCAGAAATTCCCCGTAGTTAGGAGCAAAATTGCAGAAATTCCCCTTAATGAGGGGCAAAAAGGCAGAAATTCCCTATATGTTGGGGCAAAAAGACAGAAATTCTTCTTATTTAGGGGCAAACTCAGAAATTTCACTTATTTTGGGGCAAAATTGCAGAAATTTCACTTATTTCAGAAAAAAAGCAGAAATTTTTTATTTTGGGGCAAAAAGTCTGATTTTTCTGATATTTTGGTACAAAATTGCTGAAATTTTTCTTATTTTGGGGCAAAATTGCAGAAATTTCCCATATTTTGGGGCAAAAATGCAGAACTTTCATTTATTTCAGGGAAAAATGCAGAAATTTTCCTTATTTTGGGGCAAAAAGGCAGAAATTCCTAATATTTTGTGGCAAAAATGCAGAAATTCCCCATATTTTGAGGTAAAAAGGCTGAAATTCCCCTTATTTTGGGACAAAAAGGCAGAAATTTCCTTTATTTTGTGTCAAAATTGCAGAAATTTCACTTATTTCAGGGTAAAAAGTCAGAATTTTTTTTATTTTGGGGCAAAAAAGACAGAAATTCCCTTTGTTTTGGGGAAAAAAGACAGAAATTCTACTTATTTAGAGGCAAAAAAAGCAGAAATTTCCCTTATTTTGGAGCAAAAATGAAGAAATTTACCTTTTTTTATGGCAAAAAGGTATGCATTCTTTTTATTTTCGGGCAAAAAGGCAGAAATTCCCTGTATTTTGGAGCAAAATTGCAGAAATTCCCCTAATTGTGGGGCAAAAAGGCAGAAATTCTCTATATGTTGGGGCAAAAAGACAGAAATTTTTCTTATTGTGGGTCAAAACTCAGAAATTCCACTTAATTTGGGGCAAATTTCCAGAAATTTCATTTATTTTGGGGCAAAATTGTAGAAATTTCACTTAATTTGTGGCAAAATTTCAGAAATTTCACTTATTTCTGAAAAAAAACAGAAATTTTCTTATTTGGAAGCAAAAAGGCAGAAATATCATTTATTTTGGTACAAAATTGAAGAAATTTCCGTTATTTTGGGGCAAAATTGCAGAAATTTCACTTATTTTGGGGCAAAATTGCAAAAATTTCATTTATTTCAGGGAAAAAGGCAGAAATTTTCCTTATTTTGGGGCAAAAAACAGAAATTCCTAATATTTTGTGGCAAAAATGCAGAAATTCCCCTTATTTTGGAATAAAAAGGCTGAAATTCCCCCTTTTTTGGGGGCAAAAAGGCAGAAATTTCACTTACTTCAGGGTAATAATTCAGAAATTTTCCTTATTTTGAAACAATTAAGACAGAAATTCCCTTTGTTTTGGGGAAAAAGACAGAAATTCCACTTATTTAGAGTCAAAAAGACCGAAATTCCCCTTATTTTAGAGCAAAAATGAAGAAATTTCCCTTTTTTATGGCAAAAAGGTATGCATTCTTATTATTTTCGGGCAAAAAGGCAGAAATTCCCCGTATTTTGTAGCAAAATTGCAGAAATTCCCCTAATTGTGGGGCAAAAAGGCAGAAATTCCCTATATGTTGATGAAAAAAGACAGAAATTCTCCTTATTTTGGGTCAAAACTCAGAAATTCCACTTATTTTGGGGCTAAATTCAAGAAATTTCACTTATTTTAAGTCAAAATTGTAGAAATTTCACTTATTTTGAGGCAAAATTTCAGAAATTTCACTTATTTCAGAAAAAAAAGCAGAAATTTTCTTATTTGGAAGCAAAAAGGCAGAAATTTCTTTTATTTTGGTACAAAATTGCAGAAATTTTCCTTATTTTGGGGCAAAATTGCAGAAATTTCACTTATTTTGGGGCAAAATTGCAGAAATTTCACTTATTTCAGGGAAAAAAGGCAGAAATTTTCCTTATTTTGGGGCAAAAAGGCAGAAATTCCTAATATATTGTGGCAAAAATGCAGAAATTCCCCTTATTTTGAGGTAAAAAGGCTGAAATTCCCTTTATTTGGGGGCAAAAAGGCAGAAATTTCCCTTATTTTGGGTCAAAATTGCAGAAATTTCACTTATTTCAGGGTAATAAGTCACAAATTTCCCTTATTTTGGGGCAAAAAGGACAGAAATTCCCTTTGTGTTGGGGGACAAAGACAGAAATTCCACATATTTAGAGGCATAAAAGCAGAAATTCCCCTTATTTTGGAGTAAAAATGAAGAAATTTTCCATTTTTATGGCAAAAAGGTATGCATTCTACTTATTTTTGAGCAAAAAGGCAGAAATTCCTTGTATTTTGGAGCAAAATTGCAGAAATTCCCCTAATTGTGGGGCAAAAAGGCAGAAATTTCCTATATGTTGGGGTAAAAAGACAGAAATCCTACTTATTTTGTGGCAAAACTCAGAATTTCCACTTATATTTGGGCAAAATTGCTGAAATTTTTATTATTTTGGGGCAAAATTGCAGAAATTTCACTTATTTTGGGGCAAAATTGCAGAAATTTCACTTATTTCATGGAAAAAAGCAGAAATTTTCTTATTTTGTGGCAAAAAGGCAGAAATTTTGTTTATTTTGGTACAAAATTGCAGAAATTTTTCTTATTTTGGGTAAAAAGGCAGAAATTTTCCATATTTTGGGGCAAAAATGCAAAAATTCCCCTTATTTTGAGGTAAAAAGGCTGAAATTACCCTTATTTGGGGGCGAATAGGCAGAAATTTCTCTTATGTTGGGGCAAAATTGCAGAAATTTCACTTATTTCAGGGTAATAAGTCAGAAATTTTTTTTATTTAGGGGCAAAAAGACAGAAATTCCCTTTGTTTTGGGGAAAAAAGACAGAAATTCAACTTATTTAGAGGCAAAAAAGCAGAAATTTCTCTTAATTTGGAGCAAAATTGCAGAAATTTTTCTTTTTTATGTAAAAAAGGTATGCATTCTTCTTTTTTTCGGGCAAAAAGGCAGAAATTCCCCGTATTTTGGACCAAAATTGCAGAAATTCCCCTAATTGTGGGGCAAAAAGGCAGAAATTTCGTATATGTTGGGGCAAAAAGACAGAAATTCTCCTTATTGTGGGTCAAAACTCAGAAATTCCACTTAATTTGGGGCAAAATTCAAGAAATTTCACTTATTTTGGGGCAAAATTGTAGAAATTTTACTTATTTTGGGGCAAAATTTCAGAAATTTCACTTATTTCAGGGAAAAAAAGCAGAAATTTTCTTATTTTGTGGCAAAAAGGCAGAAATTTTCCATATTATGCGGCAAAAATGCAAAAATTCCCCTTATTTTGAGGTAAAAAGGCTGAAATTTCCCTTATTTGGGGGCAAAAAGACAGAAATTCCCCGTATTTTGGAGCAAAATTGCAGAAATTCCCCTAAATGAGGGGCAAAAAGGCAGAAATTCCCTATATGTTGGGGCAAAAAGACAGAAATTCTTCTTATTTAGGGGCAAAACTCAGAAATTTCACTTATTTTGGGGCAAAATTGCAGATATTTCACTTATTTCAGAAAAAAAGCAGAAATTTTTTATTTTGGGGCAAAAAGTCTGATTTTTCTGATATTTTGGTACAAAATTGCTGAAATTTTTCTTATTTTGGAACAAAATTGCAGAAATTTCCCATATTTTGGGGCAAAAATGCAGAACTTTCATTTATTTCAGGGAAAAATGCAGAAATTTTCCTTATTTTGGGGCAAAAAGGCAGAAATTCCTAATATTTTGTGGCAAAAATGCAGAAATTCCCCATATTTTGAGGTAAAAAGGCTGAAATTCCCCTTATTTGGGGACAAAAAAACAGAAATTTCCCTTATTTTGTGTCAAAATTGCAGAAATTTCACTTATTTCAGGGTAATAAGTCAGAATTTTTTTTATTTTGGGGCAAAAAAGACAGAAATTCCCTTTGTTTTGGGGAAAAAGACAGAAATTCTACTTATTTAGAGGCAAAAAAGCAGAAATTCCCCTTATTTTGGAGCAAAAATGAAGAAATTTACCTTTTTTTTGCAAAAAGGTATGCATTCTTTTTATTTTCGGGCAAAAAGGAAGAAATTCCCTGTATTTTGGAGCAAAATTGCAGAAATTCCCCTAATTGTGGGGCAAAAAGGCAGAAATTCTCTATATGTTGGGGCAAAAAGACAGAAATTTTTCTTATTGTGGGTCAAAACTCAGAAATTCCACTTAATTTGGGGCAAATTTCCAGAAATTTCATTTATTTTGGGGCAAAATTGTAGAAATTTCACTTAATTTGTGGCAAAATTTCAGAAATTTCACTTATTTCTGAAAAAAAACAGAAATTTTCTTATTTGGAAGCAAAAAGGCAGAAATATCATTTATTTTGGTACAAAATTGAAGAAATTTCCGTTATTTTGGGGCAAAATTGCAGAAATTTCACTTATTTTGGGGCAAAATTGCAAAAATTTCATTTATTTCAGGGAAAAAGGCAGAAATTTTCCTTATTTTGGGGCAAAAAACAGAAATTCCTAATATTTTGTGGCAAAAATGCAGAAATTCCCCTTATTTTGGAATAAAAAGGCTGAAATTCCCCCTTTTTTGGGGGCAAAAAGGCAGAAATTTCACTTACTTCAGGGTAATAATTCAGAAATTTTCCTTATTTTGAAACAATTAAGACAGAAATTCCCTTTGTTTTGGGGAAAAAGACAGAAATTCCACTTATTTAGAGTCAAAAAGACCGAAATTCCCCTTATTTTAGAGCAAAAATGAAGAAATTTCCCTTTTTTATGGCAAAAAGGTATGCATTCTTATTATTTTCGGGCAAAAAGGCAGAAATTCCCCGTATTTTGTAGCAAAATTGCAGAAATTCCCCTAATTGTGGGGCAAAAAGGCAGAAATTCCCTATATGTTGATGAAAAAAGACAGAAATTCTCCTTATTTTGGGTCAAAACTCAGAAATTCCACTTATTTTGGGGCTAAATTCAAGAAATTTCACTTATTTTAAGTCAAAATTGTAGAAATTTCACTTATTTTGAGGCAAAATTTCAGAAATTTCACTTATTTCAGAAAAAAAAGCAGAAATTTTCTTATTTGGAAGCAAAAAGGCAGAAATTTCTTTTATTTTGGTACAAAATTGCAGAAATTTTCCTTATTTTGGGGCAAAATTGCAGAAATTTCACTTATTTTGGGGCAAAATTGCAGAAATTTCACTTATTTCAGGGAAAAAAGGCAGAAATTTTCCTTATTTTGGGGCAAAAAGGCAGAAATTCCTAATATATTGTGGCAAAAATGCAGAAATTCCCCTTATTTTGAGGTAAAAAGGCTGAAATTCCCTTTATTTGGGGGCAAAAAGGCAGAAATTTCCCTTATTTTGGGTCAAAATTGCAGAAATTTCACTTATTTCAGGGTAATAAGTCACAAATTTCCCTTATTTTGGGGCAAAAAGGACAGAAATTCCCTTTGTGTTGGGGGACAAAGACAGAAATTCCACATATTTAGAGGCATAAAAGCAGAAATTCCCCTTATTTTGGAGTAAAAATGAAGAAATTTTCCATTTTTATGGCAAAAAGGTATGCATTCTACTTATTTTTGAGCAAAAAGGCAGAAATTCCTTGTATTTTGGAGCAAAATTGCAGAAATTCCCCTAATTGTGGGGCAAAAAGGCAGAAATTTCCTATATGTTGGGGTAAAAAGACAGAAATCCTACTTATTTTGTGGCAAAACTCAGAATTTCCACTTATATTTGGGCAAAATTGCTGAAATTTTTATTATTTTGGGGCAAAATTGCAGAAATTTCACTTATTTTGGGGCAAAATTGCAGAAATTTCACTTATTTCATGGAAAAAAGCAGAAATTTTCTTATTTTGTGGCAAAAAGGCAGAAATTTTGTTTATTTTGGTACAAAATTGCAGAAATTTTTCTTATTTTGGGTAAAAAGGCAGAAATTTTCCATATTTTGGGGCAAAAATGCAAAAATTCCCCTTATTTTGAGGTAAAAAGGCTGAAATTACCCTTATTTGGGGGCGAATAGGCAGAAATTTCTCTTATGTTGGGGCAAAATTGCAGAAATTTCACTTATTTCAGGGTAATAAGTCAGAAATTTTTTTTATTTAGGGGCAAAAAGACAGAAATTCCCTTTGTTTTGGGGAAAAAAGACAGAAATTCAACTTATTTAGAGGCAAAAAAGCAGAAATTTCTCTTAATTTGGAGCAAAATTGCAGAAATTTTTCTTTTTTATGTAAAAAAGGTATGCATTCTTCTTTTTTTCGGGCAAAAAGGCAGAAATTCCCCGTATTTTGGACCAAAATTGCAGAAATTCCCCTAATTGTGGGGCAAAAAGGCAGAAATTTCGTATATGTTGGGGCAAAAAGACAGAAATTCTCCTTATTGTGGGTCAAAACTCAGAAATTCCACTTAATTTGGGGCAAAATTCAAGAAATTTCACTTATTTTGGGGCAAAATTGTAGAAATTTTACTTATTTTGGGGCAAAATTTCAGAAATTTCACTTATTTCAGGGACAAAAAGCAGAAATTTTCTTATTTTGTGGCAAAAAGGCAGAAATTTTCCATATTATGCGGCAAAAATGCAAAAATTCCCCTTATTTTGAGGTAAAAAGGCTGAAATTTCCCTTATTTGGGGGCAAAAAGACAGAAATTCCCCGTATTTTGCAGCAAAATTGCAGAAATTCCCCTAAATGAGGGGCAAAAAGGCAGAAATTCCCTATATGTTGGGGCAAAAAGACAGAAATTCTTCTTATTTAGGGGCAAAACTCAGAAATTTCACTTATTTTGGGGCAAAATTGCAGAAATTTCACTTATTTCAGAAAAAAAGCAGAAATTTTTTATTTTGGGGCAAAAAGTCTGATTTTTCTGATATTTTGGTACAAAATTGCTGAAATTTTTCTTATTTTGGAACAAAATTGCAGAAATTTCCCATATTTTGGGGCAAAAATGCAGAACTTTCATTTATTTCAGGGAAAAATGCAGAAATTTTCCTTATTTTGGGGCAAAAAGGCAGAAATTCCTAATATTTTGTGGCAAAAATGCAGAAATTCCCCATATTTTGAGGTAAAAAGGCTGAAATTCCCCTTATTTGGGGACAAAAAAACAGAAATTTCCCTTATTTTGTTTCAAAATTGCAGAAATTTCACTTATTTCAGGGTAATAAGTCAGAATTTTTTTTATTTTGGGGCAAAAAAGACAGAAATTCCCTTTGTTTTGGGGAAAAAAGACAGAAATTCTACTTATTTAGAGGCAAAAAAGCAGAAATTCCCCTTATTTTGGAGCAAAAATGAAGAAATTTACCTTTTTTTTGCAAAAAGGTATGCATTCTTTTTATTTTCGGGCAAAAAGGCAGAAATTCCCTGTATTTTGGAGCAAAATTGCAGAAATTCCCCTAATTGTGGGGCAAAAAGGCAGAAATTCTCTATATGTTGGGGCAAAAAGACAGAAATTTTTCTTATTGTGGGTCAAAACTCAGAAATTCCACTTAATTTGGGGCAAATTTCCAGAAATTTCATTTATTTTGGGGCAAAATTGTAGAAATTTCACTTATTTTGTGGCAAAATTTCAGAAATTTCACTTATTTCTGAAAAAAAACAGAAATTTTCTTATTTGGAAGCAAAAAGGCAGAAATATCTTTTATTTTGGTACAAAATTGCAGAAATTTCCGTTATTTTGGGGCAAAATTGCAGAAATTTCACTTATTTTGGGGCAAAATTGCAAAAATTTCATTTATTTCAGGGAAAAAGGCAGAAATTTTCCTTATTTTGGGGCAAAAAACAGAAATTCCTAATATTTTGTGGCAAAAATGCAGAAATTCCCCTTATTTTGGGGTAAAAAGGCTGAAATTCCCCCTTTTTGGGGGGCAAAAAGGCAGAAATTTCACTTACTTCAGGGTAATAATTCAGAAATTTTCCTTATTTTGAAACAATAAAGACAGAAATTCCTTTTGTTTTGGGGGAAAAGACAGAAATTCCACTTATTTAGAGTCAAAAAGGCAGAAATTCCCCTTATTTTAGAGCAAAAATGAAGAAATTTCCCTTTTTTATGTCAAAAAGGTATGCATTCTTATTATTTTCGGGCAAAAAGGCAGAAATTCCCCGTATTTTGGAGCAAAATTGCAGAAATTCCCCTAATTGTGGGGCAAAAAGGCAGAAATTCCCTATATGTTGAGGCAAAAAGACAGAAATTCTCCTTATTTTGGGTCAAAACTCAGAAATTCCACTTATTTTGGGGCTAAATTCAAGAAATTTCACTTATTTTAAGTCAAAATTGTAGAAATTTCACTTATTTTGAGGCAAAATTTCAGAAATTTCACTTATTTCAGAAAAAAAAGCAGAAATTTTCTTATTTGGAAGCAAAAAGGCAGAAATTTCTTTTATTTTGGTACAAAATTGC
Source organism: Micromys minutus (assembly GCF_963924665.1). Classification (NCBI taxonomy): domain Eukaryota; kingdom Metazoa; phylum Chordata; class Mammalia; order Rodentia; family Muridae; genus Micromys; species Micromys minutus. Next base: position 756,859 of record NW_027667200.1, on the reverse strand, counting down.
AGAAATTTTCCTTATTTTGGGGCAAAATTGCAGAAATTTCACTTATTTTGGGGCAAAATTGCAGAAATTTCACTTATTTCAGGGAAAAAAGGCAGAAATTTTCCTTATTTTGGGGCAAAAAGGCAGAAATTCCTAATATTTTGTGGCAAAAATGCAGAAATTCCCCTTATTTTGAGGTAAAAAGGCTGAAATTCCCTTTATTTGGGGGCAAAAAGGCAGAAATTTCCCTTATTTTGGGTCAAAATTGCAGAAATTTCACTTATTTCAGGGTAATAAGTCACAAATTTCCCTTATTTTGGGGCAAAAAGGACAGAAATTCCCTTTGTTTTTGGGGACAAAGACAGAAATTCCACATATTTAGAGGCATAAAAGCAGAAATTCCCCTTATTTTGGAGCAAAAATGAAGAAATTTTCCATTTTTATGGCAAAAAGGTATGCATTCTACTTATTTTTGAGCAAAAAGGCAGAAATTCCCCGTATTTTGGAGCAAAATTGCAGAAATTCCCCTAATTGTGGGGCAAAAAGGCAGAAATTTCCTATATGTTGGGGCAAAAAGACAGAAATCCTCCTTATTTTGTGGCAAAACTCAGAATTTCCACTTATTTTTGGGCAAAATTCCAGAAATTTCCCTTATTTTGGGGCAAAATTGCAGAAATTTCACTTATTTTGGGGCAAAATTGCAGAAATTTCACTTATTTCATGGAAAAAAAGCAGAAATTTTCTTATTTTGTGGCAAAAAGGCAGAAATTTTGTTTATTTTGGTACAAAATTGCAGAAATTTTTCTTATTTTGGGCAAAAGGGCAGAAATTTTCCATATTTTGGGGCAAAAATGCAAAAATTCCCCTTATTTTGAGGTAAAAAGGCTGAAATTACCCTTATTTGGGGGCGAATAGGCAGAAATTTCTCTTCTGTTGGGGCAAAATTGCAGAAATTTCACTTATTTCAGGGTAATAAGTCAGAAATTTTTTTTATTTAGGGGCAAAAAGACAGAAATTCCCTTTGTTTTGGGGGAAAAGACAGAAATTCCACTTATTTAGAGGCAAAAAAGCAGAAATTTCTCTTAATTTGGAGCAAAATTGCAGAAATTTATTTTTTTATGTAAAAAAGGTATGCATTCTTCTTATTTTCGGGCAAAAAGGCAGAAATTCCCCGTATTTTGGACCAAAATGGCAGAAATTCCCCTAATTGTGGGGCAAAAAGGCAGAAATTTCGTATATGTTGGGGCAAAAAGACAGAAATTCTCCTTATTGTGGGTCAAAACTCAGAAATTCCACTTAATTTGGGGCAAAATTCAAGAAATTTCACTTATTTTGGGGCAAAATTGTAGAAATTTTACTTATTTTGAAGCAAAATTTCAGAAATTTCACTTATTTCAGGGGAAAAAAGCAGAAATTTTCTTATTTTGTGGCAAAAAGGCAGAAATTTTCCATATTATGCGGCAAAAATGCAAAAATTCCCCTTATTTTCAGGTAAAAAGGCTGAAATTTCCCTTATTTGGGGGCAAAAAGGCAGAAATTCCCCGTATTTTGGAGCAAAATTGCAGAAATTCCCCGTATTTTGGAGCAAAATTGCAGAAATTCCCCTAAATGAGGGGCAAAAAGGCAAAAATTCCCTATATGTTGGGGCAAAAAGACAGAAATTCTACTTATTTAGGGGCAAACTCAGAAATTTCACTTATTTTGGGGCAAAATTGCAGAAATTTCACTTATTTCAGAAAAAAAGCAGAAATTTTTAATTTTGGGGCAAAAAGTCTGATTTTTCTGATATTTTGGTACAAAATTGCTGAAATTTTTCTTATTTTGGGGCAAAATTGCAGAAATTTCCCATATTTTGGGGCAAAAATGCAGAACTTTCATTTATTTCAGGGAAAAATGCAGAAATTTTCCTTATTTTGGGGCAAAAAGGCAGAAATTTTTAATATTTTGTGGCAAAAATGCAGAAATTCCCCATATTTTGAGGTAAAAAGGCTGAAATTCCCCTTATTTGGGGACAAAAAGGCAGAAATTTCCCTTATTTTGTGTCAAAATTGCAGAAATTTCACTTATTTCAGGGTAATAAGTCAGAATTTTTTTTATTTTGGTTAAAAAAAGACAGAAATTCTCTTTGTTTTGGGGAAAAAAGACAGAAATTCTACTAATTTAGAGGTAAAAAAGCAGAAATTCCCATTATTTTGGAGCAAAAATGAAGAAATTTACCTTTTTTTATGGCAAAAAGGTATGCATTCTTTTTATTTTCGGGCAAAAAGGCAGAAATTCCCTGTATTTGGGAGCAAAATTGCAGAAATTCCCCTAATTGTGGGGCAAAAAGGCAGAAATTCTCTATATGTTGGGGCAAAAAACAGAAATTTTTCTTATTGTGGGTCAAAACTCAGAAATTCCACTTAATTTGGGTCAAATTTTCAGAAATTTCACTTATTTTGGGGCAAAATTGTAGAAATTTCACTTATTTTGTGGCAAAATTTCAGAAATTTCACTTATTTCTGAAAAAAAACAGAAATTTTCTTATTTGGAAGCAAAAAGGCAGAAATATCTTTTATTTTGGTACAAAATTGCAGAAATTTCCGTTATTTTGGGGCAAAATTGCAGAAATTTCACTTATTTTGGGGCAAAATTGCAAAAATTTCATTTATTTCAGGGAAAAAGGCAGAAATTTTCCTTATTTTGGGGCAAAAAACAGAAATTCCTAATATTTTGTGGCAAAAATGCAGAAATTCCCCTTATTTTGGGGTAAAAAGGCTGAAATTTTCCCTTTTTGGGGGGCAAAAAGGCAGAAATTTCACTTACTTCAAGGTAATAATTCAGAAATTTTCCTTATTTTGAAACAATAAAGACAGAAATTCCCTTTGTTTTGGGGGAAAAGACAGAAATTCCACTTATTTAGAGTCAAAAAGGCAGAAATTCCCCTTATTTTAGAGCAAAAATGAAGAAATTTCCCTTTTTTATGGCAAAAAGGTATGCATTCTTATTATTTTCGGGCAAAAAGGCAGAAATTCCCCGTATTTTGGAGCAAAATTGCAGAAATTCCCCTAATTGTGGGGCAAAAAGGCAGAAATTCCCTATATGTTGAGGCAAAAAGACAGAAATTCTCCTTATTTTGGGTCAAAACTCAGAAATTCCACTTATTTTGGGGCTAAATTCAAGAAATTTCACTTATTTTAAGTCAAAATTGTAGAAATTTCACTTATTTTGAGGCAAAATTTCAGAAATTTCACTTATTTCAGAAAAAAAAGCAGAAATTTTCTTATTTGGAAGCAAAAAGGCAGAAATTTCTTTTATTTTGGTACAAAATTGCAGAAATTTTCCTTATTTTGGGGCAAAATTGCAGAAATTTCACTTATTTTGGGGCAAAATTGCAGAAATTTCACTTATTTCAGGGAAAAAAGGCAGAAATTTTCCTTATTTTGGGGCAAAAAGGCAGAAATTCCTAATATTTTGTGGCAAAAATGCAAAAATTCCCCTTATTTTGAGGAAAAAGGCTGAAATTCCCTTTATTTGGGGGCAAAAAGGCAGAAATTTCCCTTATTTTGGGTCAAAATTGCAGAAATTTCACTTATTTCAGGGTAATAAGTCACAAATTTCCCTTATTTTGGGGCAAAAAGGACAGAAATTCCCTTTGTTTTTGGGGACAAAGACAGAAATTCCACATATTTAGAGGCATAAAAGCAGAAATTCCCCTTATTTTGGAGCAAAAATGAAGAAATTTTCCATTTTTATGGCAAAAAGGTATGCATTCTACTTATTTTTGAGCAAAAAGGCAGAAATTCCCCGTATTTTGGAGCAAAATTGCAGAAATTCCCCTAATTGTGGGGCAAAAAGGCAGAAATTTCCTATATGTTGGGGCAAAAAGACAGAAATCCTCCTTATTTTGTGGCAAAACTCAGAATTTCCACTTATTTTTGGGCAAAATTCCAGAAATTTCCCTTATTTTGGGGCAAAATTGCAGAAATTTCACTTATTTTGGGGCAAAATTGCAGAAATTTCACTTATTTCATGGAAAAAAAGCAGAAATTTTCTTATTTTGTGGCAAAAAGGCAGAAATTTTGTTTATTTTGGTACAAAATTGCAGAAATTTTTCTTATTTTGGGCAAAAAGGCAGAAATTTTCCATATTTTGGGGCAAAAATGCAAAAATTCCCCTTATTTTGAGGTAAAAAGGCTGAAATTACCCTTATTTGGGGGCGAATAGGCAGAAATTTCTCTTCTGTTGGGGCAAAATTGCAGAAATTTCACTTATTTCAGGGTAATATGTAAGAAATTTTTTTTATTTAGGGGCAAAAAGACAGAAATTCCCTTTGTTTTGGGGGAAAAGACAGAAATTCCACTTATTTAGAGGCAAAAAAGCAGAAATTTCTCTTAATTTGGAGCAAAATTGCAGAAATTTTTTTTTTATGTAAAAAAGGTATGCATTCTTCTTATTTTCGGGCAAAAAGGCAGAAATTCCCCGTATTTTGGACCAAAATTGCAGAAATTCCCCTAATTGTGGGGCAAAAAGGCAGAAATTTCGTATATGTTTGGGCAAAAAGACAGAAATTCTCCTTATTGTGGGTCAAAACTCAGAAATTCCACTTAATTTGGGGCAAAATTCAAGAAATTTCACTTATTTTGGGGCAAAATTGTAGAAATTTTACTTATTTTGGGGCAAAATTTCAGAAATTTCACTTATTTCAGGGGAAAAAAGCAGAAATTTTCTTATTTTGTGGCAAAAAGGCAGAAATTTTCCATATTATGCGGCAAAAATGCAAAAATTCCCCTTATTTTGAGGTAAAAAGGCTGAAATTTCCCTTATTTGGGGGCAAAAAGGCAGAAATTCCCCGTATTTTGGAGCAAAATTGCAGAAATTCCCCTAAATGAGGGGCAAAAAGGCAAAAATTCCCTATATGTTGGGGCAAAAAGACAGAAATTCTACTTATTTAGGGGCAAACTCAGAAATTTCACTTATTTTGGGGCAAAATTGCAGAAATTTCACTTATTTCAGAAAAAAAGCAGAAATTTTTAATTTTGGGGCAAAAAGTCTGATTTTTCTGATATTTTGGTACAAAATTGCTGAAATTTTTCTTATTTTGGGGCAAAATTGCAGAAATTTCCCATATTTTGGGGCAAAAATGCAGAACTTTCATTTATTTCAGGGAAAAATGCAGAAATTTTCCTTATTTTGGGGCAAAAAGGCAGAAATTTTTAATATTTTGTGGCAAAAATGCAGAAATTCCCCATATTTTGAGGTAAAAAGGCTGAAATTCCCCTTATTTGGGGACAAAAAGGCAGAAATTTCCCTTATTTTGTGTCAAAATTGCAGAAATTTCAATTATTTCAGGGTAATAAGTCAGAATTTTTTTTATTTTGGTGAAAAAAAGACAGAAATTCCCTTTGTTTTGGGGAAAAAAGACAGAAATTCTACTAATTTAGAGGCAAAAAAGCAGAAATTCCCATTATTTTGGAGCAAAAATGAAGAAATTTACCTTTTTTTATGGCAAAAAGGTATGCATTCTTTTTATTTTCGGGCAAAAAGGCAGAAATTCCCTGTATTTTGGAGCAAAATTGCAGAAATTCCCCTAATTGTGGGGCAAAAAGGCAGAAATTCTCTATATGTTGGGGCAAAAAGACAGAAATTTTTCTTATTGTGGGTCAAAACTCAGAAATTCCACTTAATTTGGGGCAAATTTTCAGAAATTTCACTTATTTTGGGGCAAAATTGTAGAAATTTCACTTATTTTGTGGCAAAATTTCAGAAATTTCACTTATTTCTGAAAAAAAACAGAAATTTTCTTATTTGGAAGCAAAAAGGCAGAAATATCACTTATTTTGGTACAAAATTGCAGAAATTTCCGTTATTTTGGGGCAAAATTGCAGAAATTTCACTTATTTTGGGGCAAAATTGCAAAAATTTCATTTATTTCAGGGAAAAAGGCAGAAATTTTCCTTATTTTGGGGCAAAAAACAGAAATTCCTAATATTTTGTGGCAAAAATGCAGAAATTCCCCTTATTTTGGGGTAAAAAGGCTGAAATTCTTCCTTTTTTGAGGGCAAAAAGGAAGAAATTTCACTTACTTCAGGGTAATAATTCAGAAATTTTCCTTATTTTGAAACAATAAAGACAGAAATTCCCTTTGTTTTGGGGGAAAAGACAGAAATTCCACTTATTTAGAGTCAAAAAGGCAGAAATTCCTCTTATTTTAGAGCAAAAATGAAGAAATTTCCCTTTTTTATGGCAAAAAGGTATGCATTCTTATTATTTTCGGGCAAAAAGGCAGAAATTCCCCGTATTTTGGAGCAAAATTGCAGAAATTCCCCTAATTGTGGGGCAAAAAGGCAGAAATTCCCTATATGTTGAGGCAAAAAGACACAAATTCTCCTTATTTTGGGTCAAAACGCAGAAATTCCACTTATTTTCGGGCAAAATTCAAGAAATTTCACTTATTTTAAGTCAAAATAGTAGAAATTTCACTTATTTTGAGGCAAAATTTCAGAAATTTCACTTATTTCAGAAAAAAAAGCATAAATTTTTTTATTTGGAAGCAAAAAGGCAGAAATTTCTTTTATTTTGGTACAAAATTGCAGAAATTTTCCTTATTTTGGGGCAAAATTGCAGAAATTTCACTTATTTTGGGGCAAAATTGCAGAAATTTCACTTATTTCAGGGAAAAAAAGCAGAAATTTTCCTTATTTTGGGGCAAAAAGGCAGAAATTCCTAATATTTTGTGGCAAAAAATGCAGAAATTTCCCTTATTTTGAGGTAAAAAGGCAGAAATTCCCCTTATTTGGGGTCAAAAAGTCAGAAATTTCCCTTTTTTGCGGGCAAAAAAGACAGAAATTCCCTTTGTTTTGGGGGACAAAGACAGAAATTCCACATATTTAGAGGCATAAAAGCAGAAATTCCCCATATTTTGGAGCCAAAATGAAGTAATTTTCCTTTTTTATGGCAAAAAGGTATGCATTCTTCTTATTTTTGAGCAAAAAGGCAGAAATTCCCCGTATTTTGGAGCAAAATTGCAGAAATTCCCCTAATTGTGGGGCAAAAAGGCAGAAATTTCCTATATGTTGGGGCAAAAAAACAGAAATCCTTCTTATTTTGGGGCAAAACTCAGAATTTCCACTTATTTTGGGGCAAAATTTCAGAAATTTCCCTTATTTTGGGGCAAAATTGCAGAAATTTCACTTATTTTGGGGCAAAATTGCAGAAATTTCACTTATTTCAGGAAGAAAAAGCAGAAATTTTCTTATTTTGTGGCAAAAAGGCAGAATTTTTTTTTATTTTGGTAAAAAATTGCAAAAATTTTTCTTATTTTGGGCAAAAATGCAGAAATTTTCCATATTTTGGGGCAACAATGCAAAAATTCCCCTTATTTTGAGGTAACAAGGCTGAAATTCCCCTTATTTGGGGGCAAAAAGCAGAAATTTCTCTTATGTTGGGGTAAAATTGCAGAAATTTCACTTATTTCAGGGTAATAAGTCAGAAATTTTCTTTATTTTGGGGCAAAAAGACAGAAATTCCCTTTGTTTTGGGGAAAAAAGACAGAAATTCCACTTATTTAGAGGCAAAAAAGCAGAAATTTCCCTTATTTTGGAGCAAAATTGCAGAAATTTTTCTTTTTTATGGCAAAAAGGTATGCATTCTTCTTATTTTCAGGCAAAAAGGCAGAAATTCCCCGTACTTTGGAGCAAAATTGCAGAAATTCCCCTAATTGTGGGGCAAAAAGGCAGAAATTTTCTATATGTTGGGGCAAAAAGACAGAAATTCTCCTTATTGTGGGTCAAAACTCAGAAGTTCCACTTAATTTGGGGCAAAATTCCAGAAATTTCACTTATTTTGGGGCAAAATTGTAGAAATTTTACTTATTTTGGGGCAAAATTTCAGAAATTTCACTTATTTCAGGGAAAAAAAGCAGAAATTTTCTTATTTTGTGGCAAAAAGGCAGAATTTTCTTTTATTTTGGTAGAAAATTGCAGAAATTTTTCTTATTTTGGGCAAAAGGGCAGAAATTTTCCATATTTTGCGGCAAAAATGCAGAAATTACTCTTATTTTGAGGTAAAAAGGCTGAAATATCCTTTATTTGGGGGCAAAAAGGCAGAAATTTCCCTTATTTTGGGGCGAAATTGCAGAAATTTCACTTATTTCAGTGTAATAAGTCAGAAATTTTCCTTATTTTGAGGCAAAAAAGAGAGAAATTCCCTTTTTTGGGGGTGAAAAAGACAGAAATTTCACTTATTTAGAGGCAAAAATGCAGAAATTCCCCTTATTTTGGAGCAAAAATGAAGAAATTTCCCTTTTTTATGGAAAAAAGGTATGCATTCTTTTTATTTTCGGACAAAAAGGCAGAAATTCTCCGTATTTTGGAGCAAAATTGCAGAAATTCCCCTAAATGAGGGGCAAAAAGGCAGAAATTCCCTATATGTTGAGGCAAAAAGACACAAATTCTCCTTATTTTGGGTCAAAACGCAGAAATTCCACTTATTTTGGGGCAAAATTCAAGAAATTTCACTTATTTTAAGTCAAAATAGTAGAAATTTCACTTATTTTGAGGCAAATTTCAGAAATTTCACTTATTTCAGAAAAAAAAGCAGAAATTTTTTTATTTGGAAGCAAAAAGGCAGAAATTTCTTTTATTTTGGTACAAAATTGCAGAAATTTTCCTTATTTTGGGGCAAAATTGCAGAAATTTCACTTATTTTGGGGCAAAATTGCAGAAATTTCACTTATTTCAGGGAAAAAAGGCAGAAATTTTCCTTATTTTGGGGCAAAAAGGCAGAAATTCCTAATATTTTGTGGCAAAAATGCAGAAATTTCCCTTATTTTGAGGTAAAAAGGCTGAAATTCCCCTTATTTGGGGTCAAAAAGGCAGAAATTTCCCTTTTTTTGGGGCAAAAAAGACAGAAATTCCCTTTGTTTTGGGGAAAAAAGACAGAAATTCAACTTATTTAGAGGCATAAAAGCAGAAATTCCCCATATTTTGGAGCCAAAATGAAGTAATTTTCCTTTTTTATGGCAAAAAGGTATGCATTCTTCTTATTTTTGAGCAAAAAGGCAGAAATTCCCCGTATTTTGGAGCAAAATTGCAGAAATTCCCCTAATTGTGGGGCAAAAAGGCAGAAATTTCCTATATGTTGGGGCAAAAAAACAGAAATCCTTCTTATTTTGGGGCAAAACTCAGAATTTCCACTTATTTTGGGGCAAAATTTCAGAAATTTCCCTTATTTTGGGGCAAAATTGCAGAAATTTCACTTATTTTGGGGCAAAATTGCAGAAATTTCACTTATTTCAGGAAGAAAAAGCAGAAATTTTCTTATTTTGTGGCAAAAAGGCAGAATTTTTTTTTTTATTTTGGTAAAAAATTGCAAAAATTTTTCTTATTTTGGGCAAAAATGCAGAAATTTTCCATATTTTGGGGCAACAATGCAAAAATTCCCGTTATTTTGAGGTAACAAGGCTGAAATTCCCCTTATTTGGGGGCAAAAAGCAGAAATTTCTCTTATGTTGGGGTAAAATTGCAGAAATTTCACTTATTTCAGGGTAATAAGTCAGAAATTTTCTTTATTTTGGGGCAAAAAGACAGAAATTCCCTTTGTTTTGGGGAAAAAAGACAGAAATTCCACTTATTTAGAGGCAAAAAAGCAGAAATTTCCCTTATTTTGGAGCAAAATTGCAGAAATTTTTCTTTTTTATGGCAAAAAGGTATGCATTCTTCTTATTTTCAGGCAAAAAGGCAGAAATTCCTCGTACTTTGGAGCAAAATTGCAGAAATTCCCCTAATTGTGGGGCAAAAAGGCAGAAATTTTCTATATGTTGGGGCAAAAAGACAGAAATTCTCCTTATTGTGGGTCAAAACTCAGAAGTTCCACATAATTTGGGCCAAAATTCCAGAAATTTCACTTATTTTGGGGCAAAATTGTAGAAATTTTACTTATTTTGGGGCAAAATTTCAGAAATTTCACTTATTTCAGGGAAAAAAAGCAGAAATTTTCTTATTTTGTGGCAAAAAGGCAGAATTTTCTTTTATTTTGGTAGAAAATTGCAGAAATTTTTCTTATTTTGGGCAAAAGGGCAGAAATTTTCCATATTTTGCGGCAAAAATGCAGAAATTACTCTTATTTTGAGGTAAAAAGGCTGAAATATCCTTTATTTGGGGGCAAAAAGGCAGAAATTTCCCTTATTTTGGGGCGAAATTGCAGAAATTTCACTTATTTCAGTGTAATAAGTCAGAAATTTTCCTTATTTTGAGGCAAAAAAGAGAGAAATTCCCTTTTTTGGGGGTGAAAAAGACAGAAATTTCACTTATTTAGAGGCAAAAATGCAGAAATTCCCCTTATTTTGGAGCAAAAATGAAGAAATTTCCCTTTTTTATGGAAAAAAGGTATGCATTCTCTTTATTTTCGGACAAAAAGGCAGAAATTCTCCGTATTTTGGAGCAAAATTGCAGAAATTCCCCTAAATGAGGGGCAAAAAGGCAGAAATTCCCTATATGTTGGGGCAAAAAGACAGAAATTCTTCTTATTTAGGGGCAAAACTCAGAAATTTCACTTATTTTGGGGCAAAATTGCAGAAATTTCACTTATTTCAAAAAAACGCAGAAATTTTTTTATTTTGGGGCAAAAAGGCTGATTTTTCTTATATTTTCGTACAAAATTGCTGAAATTTTTCTTATTTTGGGGCAAAAAGTCAGAAATTTCCCATATTTTGGGGCAAAAATGAAGAAATTTCATTTATTTCAGGGAAAAAATGCAGAAATTTTCCTTATTTTGGGGCAAAAAGGCAGAAATTCCTAATATTTTGTGGCAAAAATGCAGAAATTCCCCTTATTGTGAGGTAAAAAGGCTGAAATTCCCCTTATTTGGGGGCAAAAAAGCAGAAATTTCCTTTATTTTGGGTCTAAATTGCAGGAATTTCACTTATTTCAGTGTAATAAGTCAGAAATTTTTTTTATTTTGGGGCAAAAAAGACAGAAATTCCCTTTGTTTTGTGGAAAAAAGACAGAAATTCAACTTATTTAGAGGCAAAAAAGCAGAAATTCCCCTTATTTTGGCGCAAAAATGAAGAAATTTCCCTTTTTTATGGCAAAAAGGTATGCATTCTTCTTATTTTCGGGCAAAAAGGCAGAAATTCCCCGTATTTTGGAACAAAATTGCAGAAATTCCCCTAATTGTGGGGCAAAAAGGCAGAAATTCCCTATATGTTGGGGCAAAAAGACAGAAATTCTATTATTGTGGGTCAAAACTAAGAAATTCCACTAAATTTGGGGCAAAATTCCAGAAATTTCACTTATTTTGGGGCAAAATTGGAGAAATTTCACTTATTTTGTGGCAAAATTTCAGAAATTTCACTTATTTCAGAAAAAAAAGCAGAAATTTTCTTATTTGGAAGCAAAAAGGTGGAAATATCTTTTATTTTGGTACAAAATTGCAGAAATTTCCCTTATTTTGGGGCAAAATTGCAGAAATTTCACTTATTTTGGTGCGAAATTGCAAAAATTTCATTTATTTCAGGGAAAAAGGCAGAACTTTTCCTTATTTTGGTGCAAAAAGGCAGAAATTCCTAATATTTTGTGGCAAAAATGCAGAAATTCCCCTTATTTTGTGGTAAAAAGGCTGAAATTCCCCTTATTTGGGGGCAAAAAGGCAGAAATTTCACTTACTTCAGGGTAATAATTCAGAAATTTTCCTTATTTTGAAACAAAAAGACAGAAATTTCCATTGTTTTGGGGGAAAAAGACAGAAATTCCACTTATTTAGAGTCAAAAAGGCAGAAATTCCCCTTATTTTGGAGCAAAAATGAAGAAATTTGCCTTTTTTATGGCAAAAAAATATGCATTCTTATTATTTTCGGGCAAAAAGGCAGAAATTCCTCGTATTTTGGAGCAAAATTGCAGAAATTCCCCTAATTGTGGGGCAAAAAGGCAGAAATTCCCTATATGTTGAGGCAAAAAGACAGAAATTCTCCTTATTTTGGGTCAAAATTCAGAAATTCCAATGATTTTGGGGAAAAATTCAAGAAATTTCACTTATTTTAAGTCAAAATTGTAGAAATTTCACTTATTTTGAGGCAAAATTTCAGAAATTTCACTTATTTCATAAAAAAAGCAGAAATTTTCTTATTTGGAAGCAAAAAGGCAGAAATTTCTTTTATTTTGGAACAAAATTGCAGAAATTTTTCCTTATTTTGGGGCAAAATTGCAGAAATTTCACTTATTTTGGGGTAAAATTGCAGAAATTTCACTTATTTCAGGGAAAAAAGGCAGAAATTTTCCTTATTTTGGGGCAAAAAGGCAGAAATTCCAAATATTTCTTGGCAAAAATGCAGAAATTCCCCTTATTTTGAGGTAAAAAGGCTGATATTCCCCTTATTTGGGGGCAAAAAGGCAGAAATTTCCCTTATTTTGGGTCAAAATTGCAGAAATTTCACTTATTTCAGGTTAATAAGTCAGAAATTTCCCTTATTTTGGTGCAAAAAGGACACAAATTCCCTTTGTTTTGGGGGACAAAGACAGAAATTCCACATATTTAGAGGCATAAAAGCAGAAATTCCCCTTATTTTGGAGCAAAAATGAAGAAATTTTATTTTTTTATGGCAAAAAGGTATGCATTCTTCTTATTTTTGAGCAAAAAGGCAGAAATTCCCCGTATTTTGGAGCAAAATTGCAGAAATTCCCCTAATTGTGGTGCAAAAAGGCAGATATTCCCTATATGTTGGGGCAAAAAGACAGAAATTCTCCTTATTTTGTGTCAAAACTCAGAAATTCCACTAATTTTGGGGCAAAATTTCAGAAATTTCACTTATTTTGGGGTAAAATAGTAGAAATTTCACTTATTTTGGGGAAAAATTTCAGAAATTTCACTTATTTCAGAAAAAAAGCAGAAATTTTCTTATTTGGAAGCAAAAATGCAGAAATTTCTTTTATTTTGGTACAAAATTGCAGAAATTTCCCTTAATTTGGGGCAAAATTGCAGAAATTTCACTTAATTTGGGGCAAAATTGCAGAAATTTCATTTATTTCAGGGAAAAAAGGCAGAAATTTTTCTTATTTTGGGGCAAAAAGGCAGAAATTCCTTATATTTTGTGGCAAAAATGCAGAAATTCCCCTTATTTTTAGGTAAGATGGCTGAAATTCCCCTTATTTGGGGGCAAAAAAGCAGAAATTTCCCTTATTTTGTTGCAAAATTGCAGAAATTTCACTTACTTCAGGGTAATAAGTAAGAAATTTTTCTTATTTTGGAACAAAAAAGACAGAAATTCCCTTTGTTTTGGGGAAGAAAGACAGAAATTCCACTTATTTAGAGTCAAAAAGGCAGAAATTCCCATTATTTTGGAGCAAAAATGAAGAAATTTCCCTTTTTTATGGCAAAAAGTTATGCATTCTTCTTATTTTCGGGCAAAAAGGCAGAAATTCCCCGTATTTTGAAGCAAAATTGCAGACATTCCCCTAATTGTGGGGCAAAAAGGCAGAAATTGGCTATATGTTGAGGCAAAAAGACAGAAATTCTCCTTATTTTAGGGCAAAATTCAGAAATTTAACTTATTTTGAGGCAAAATTGCAGAAATTTCATTTATTTCAAAAAAAAGGCAAAATTTTCTTATTTTGGGGCAAAAAGGCAGAAATTTCTTTTATTTTCGTACAAAATTGCAGAAATTTTTCTTAATTTGGGGCAAAAAGGCAGAAATTTCCCATATTTTGGCGCAAAAATGCAGAAATTCCTCTTATTTTGAGGTAAAAAGGCTGAAATTCCCCTTATTTGGGGTCAAAAAGCAGAAATTTCTCTTATTTGGTGCAAAATTCCAGAAATTTCCCTTATTTTGGGGCAAAATTGCAGTAATTTCACTTATTTTGGAGCAAAATTGCAGAAAATTCACTTATTTCAGGGAAAAAAGGCAGAAATTTTCCTTATTTTTGGGCAAAAAAACAGAAATTCCTAATATTTTGTGGCAAAAATGCAGAAATTCCCCTTATTTTGAGGTAAAAAGGCTGATATTCCCCTTCTTTGGGGGCAAAAAGGCAGAAATTTTCCTTATTTTGGGGCAAAAAAGACAGAAATTCCCTTTGTTTTCGGGGAAAAAGACAGAAATTCCACATATTTAGAGGCAAAAAAGCAGAAATTTCCCTTACTTTGGAGCAAAATTGCAAAAATTTACCTTTTTTATGGCAAAAAGGTATGCATTCTTCTTATTATCGGGCAAAAAGGCAGAAATTCCCCGTATTTTGGAGCAAAATTGCAGAAATTCCCCTAATTGTGGGGCAAAAAGGCAGAAATTCCCTATATGTTAGGGCAAAAAGACAGAAATTCTCCTTATTGTGGGTCAAAACTCAGAAATTCCACTTAATTTGGGGCATAATTCCAGAAATTTCACTTATTTTGGGGCAAAATTTCAGAAATTTCACTTATTTCAGAAAAAAAAGCAGAAATTTTCTTATTTGGAATAAAAAAGGCAGAAATATCTTTTATTATGGTACAAAATTGCAGAAATTTTCCTTATTTTGGGGCAAAATTGCAGAAATTTCACTTATTTTGGGGCAAAATTGCAGAAATTTCATTTATTTCAGGGAAAAAATGCAGAAATTGTCCTTATTTTGGGTCAAAAAGGCAGAAATTCCTAATATTTTGTGACAAAAATGCAGAAATACCTCTTATTTTGAGGTAAAAAGGCTGAAATTTCCCTTATTTGGGGGCAAAAAGGCATAAATTTCACTTACTTCAGGGTAATAATTCAGAAATTTTCTTTTTTTTGAAACAAAAAAGAAAGAAATTCCCTTTGTTTTAAGGGAAAAAGACAGAAATTCCACTTATTTAGAGTCAAAAAGGCAGAAATTCCCCTTATTTTGGAGCAAAAATGAAGAAATTTCCCTTTTTTATGGCAAAAAGGTATGCATTCTTATTATTTTCGGGCAAAAAGGCAGAAATTCCCCGTATTTTGGAGCAAAATTGCAGAAATTCCCCTAATTGTGGGGCAAAAAGGCAGAAATTCCCTATATGTTGGGGCAAAAAGACAGAAATTCTCCTTATTTTAGGGCAAAATTCAGAAATTTAACTTATTTTGAGGCAAAATTGCAGAAATTTCATATATTTCAGAAAAAAAGCAAAATTTTCTTATTTTGGGGCAAAAAGGCAGAAATTTCTTTTATTTTCGTACAAAATTGCAGAAATTTTTCTTAATTTGGGGCAAAAAGGCAGAAATTTCCCATATTTTGGCGCATAAATGCAGAAATTCCTCTTATTTTGAGGTAAAAAGGCTGAAATTCCCCTTATTTGGGGTCAAAAAGCAGAAATTTCTCTTATTTGGTGCAAAATTCCAGAAATTTCCCTTATTTTGGGGCAAAATTGCAGTAATTTCACTTATTTTGGGGCAAAATTGCAGAAAATTCACTTATTTCAGGGAAAAAAAGGCAGAAATTTTCCTTATTTTTGGGCAAAAAAACAGAAATTCCTAATATTTTGTGGCAAAAATGCAAAAATTCCCCTTATTTTGAGGTTAAAAGGCTGATATTCCCCTTCTTTGGGGGCAAAAAGGCAGAAATTTTCCTTATTTTGGGGCAAAAAAGACAGAAATTCCCTTTGTTTTCGGGGAAAAAGACAGAAATTCCACATATTTAGAGGCAAAAAAGCAGAAATTTCCCTTACTTTGGAGCAAAATTGCAAAAATTTACCTTTTTTATGGCAAAAAGGTATGCATTCTTCTTATTATCGGGCAAAAAGGCAGAAATTCCCCGTATTTTGGAGCAAAATTGCAGAAATTCCCCTAATTGTGGGGCAAAAAGGCAGAAATTCCCTAAATGTTAGGGCAAAAAGACAGAAATTCTCCTTATTGTGGGTCAAAACTCAGAAATTCCACTTAATTTGCGGCATAATTCCAGAAATTTCACTTATTTTGGGGCAAAATTTCAGAAATTTCACTTATTTCTGAAAAAAAAACAGAAATTTTCTTATTTGGAAGCAAAAAGGCAGAAATATCTTTTATTTTGGTACAAAATTGCAGAATTTTCCGTTATTTTGGGGCAAAATTGCAGAAATTTCACTTATTTTGGGGCAAAATTGCAAAAATTTCATTTATTTCAGGGAAAAGGGCAGAAATTTTCCTTATTTTGGGGCAAAAAACAGAAATTCCTAATATTTTGTGGCAAAAATGCAGAAATTCCCCTTATTTTGGGGTAAAAAGGCTGAAATTCCCCCTTATTTGGGGGCAAAAAGGCAGAAATTTCACTTACTTCAGGGTAATAATTCAGAAATTTTCCTTATTTTGAAACAATAAAGACAGAAATTCCCTTTGTTTTGGGGG
Source organism: Micromys minutus (assembly GCF_963924665.1). Taxonomy (NCBI): domain Eukaryota; kingdom Metazoa; phylum Chordata; class Mammalia; order Rodentia; family Muridae; genus Micromys; species Micromys minutus. The sequence continues at coordinate 740,604 of NW_027667200.1, read as the reverse complement.
AAAAGACAGAAATTCCACTTATTTAGAGTCAAAAAGGCAGAAATTCCCCTTATTTTAGAGCAAAAATGAAGAAATTTCCCTTTTTTATGGCAAAAAGGTATGCATTCTTATTATTTTCGGGCAAAAAGGCAGAAATTCCCCGTATTTTGGAGCAAAATTGCAGAAATTCCCCTAATTGTGGTGCAAAAAGGCAGAAATTCCCTATATGTTGAGGCAAAAAGACAGAAATTCTCCTTATTTTGGGTCAAAACTCAGAAATTCCACTTATTTTGGGGCTAAATTCAAGAAATTTCACTTATTTTAAGTCAAAATTGTAGAAATTTCACTTATTTTGAGGCAAAATTTCAGAAATTTCACTTATTTCAGAAAAAAAAGCAGAAATTTTCTTATTTGGAAGCAAAAAGGCCGAAATTTCTTTTATTTTGGTACAAAATTGCAGAAATTTTCCTTATTTTGGGGCAAAATTGCAGAAATTTCAATTATTTTGGGGCAAAATTGCAGAAATTTCACTTATTTCAGGGAAAAAAGGCAGAAATTTTCCTTATTTTGGGGCAAAAAGGCAGAAATTCCTAATATTTTGTGGCAAAAATGCAGAAATTCCCCTTATTTTGAGGTAAAAAGGCTGAAATTCCCTTTATTTGGGGGCAAAAAGGCAGAAATTTTCCTTATTTTGGGTCAAAATTGCAGAAATTTCACTTATTTCAGGGTAATAAGACACAAATTTCCCTTATTTTGGGGCAAAAAGGACAGAAATTCCCTTTGTTTTGGGGGACAAAGACAGAAATTCCACATATTTAGAGGCATAAAAGCAGAAATTCCCCTTTTTTGGAGCAAAAATGAAGAAATTTTCCATTTTTATGGCAAAAAGGTATGCATTCTACTTATTTTTGAGCAAAAAGGCAGAAATTCCTTGTATTTTGGAGCAAAATTGCAGAAATTCCCCTAATTGTGGGGCAAAAAGGCAGAAATTTCCTATATGTTGGGGCAAAAAGACAGAAATCATCCTTATTTTGTGGCAAAACTCAGAAATTCCACTTAATTTGGGGCAAAATTCCAGAAATTTCCCTTATTTTGGGGCAAAATTGCAGAAATTTCACTTATTTTGGGGCAAAATTGCAGAAATTTCACTTATTTCATGGAAAAAAAGCAGAAATTTTCTTATTTTGTGGCAAAAAAGCAGAAATTTTGTTTATTTTGGTACAAAATTGCAGAAATTTTTCTTATTTTGGGCAAAAAGGCAGAAATTTTCCATATTTCGTGGCAAAAATGCAAAAATACCTCTTATTTTGAGGTAAAAAGGCTGAAATTACCCTTATTTGGGGGCGAATAGGCAGATATTTCTCTTATGTTGGGGCAAAATTGCAGAAATTTCACTTATTTCAGGGTAATAAGTCAGAAATTTTTTTTATTTAGGGGCAAAAACACAGAAATTCCCTTTGTTTTGGGGGAAAAGACAGAAATTCCACTTATTTAGAGGCAAAAAAGCAGAAATTTCTCTTAATTTGGAGCAAAATTGCAGAAATTTTTCTTTTTTATGTAAAAAAGGTATGCATTCTTCTTATTTTCGGGCAAAAAGGCAGAAATTCCCCGTATTTTGGACCAAAATTGCAGAAATTCCCCTAATTGTGGGGCAAAAAGGCAGAAATTTCGTATATGTTGAGGCAAAAAGACAGAAATTTTCCTTATTGTGGGTCAAAACTCAGAAATTCCACTTAATTTGGGGCAAAATTCAAGAAATTTCACTTATTTTGGGGCAAAATTGTAGAAATTTTACTTATTTTGGGGCAAAATTACAGAAATTTCACTTATTTCAGGGAAAAAAAGCAGATATTTTCTTATTTTGTGGCAAAAAGGCAGAAATTTTCCATATTATGCGGCAAAAATGCAAAAATTCCCCTTATTTTGAGGTAACAAGGCTGAAATTTCCCTTATTTGGGGGCAAAAAGGCAGAAATTCCCCGTATTTTGGAGCAAAATTGCAGAAATTCCCCTAAATGAGGGGCAAAAAGGCAGAAATTCCCTATATGTTGGGGCAAAAAGACAGAAATTCTTCTTATTTAGGGGCAAAACTCAGAAATTTCACTTATTTTGGGGCAAAATTGCAGAAATTTCACTTATTTCAGAAAAAAAGCAGAAATTTTTTATTTTGGGGCAAAAAGTCTGATTTTTCTTATATTTTGGTACAAAATTGCTGAAATTTTTCTTATTTTGGGGCAAAATTGCAGAAATTTCCCATATTTTGGGGCAAAAATGCAGAACTTTCACTTATTTCAGGGAAAAATGCATAAATTTTCCTTATTTTGGGGCAAAAAGCAGAAATTCCTAATATTTTGTGGCAAAAATGCAGAAATTCCCCATATTTTGAGGTAAAAAGGCTGAAATTCCCCTTATTTGGGGACAAAAAGGCAGAAATTTCCCTTATTTTGTGTCAAAATTGCAGAAATTTCACTTATTTCAGGGTAATAAGTCAGAATTTTTTTATTTTGGGGCAAAAAAGACGGAAATTCCCTTTGTTTTGGGGAAAAAAGACAGAAATTCAACTTATTTAGAGGCAAAAAAGCAGAAATTCCCCTTATTTTGGAGCAAAAATGAAGAAATTTCCCTTTTTTATGGCAAAAAGGTATGCATTCTTTTTATTTTCGGGCAAAAAGGCAGAAATTCCCTGTATTTTGGAGCAAAATTGCAGAAATTCCCCTAATTGTGGGGCAAAAAGGCAGAAATTCTCTATATGTTGGGGCAAAGAGACAGAAATTTTTCTTATTGTGGGTCAAAACTCAGAAATTCTACTTAATTTGGGGCAAAATTCCAGAAATTTCACTTATTTTGGGGTAAAATTGTAGAAATTCCAATTATTTTGTGGCAAAATTTCAGAAATTTCACTTATTTCAGAAAAAAAAGCAGAAATTTTTTTTATTTGGAAGCAAAAAGGCGGAAATATCTTTTATTTTGGTACAAAATTGCAGAAATTTCTTTTATTTTGGGGCAAAATTGCAGAAATTTCAGTTATTTTTGGCAAAATTGCAAAAATTTCATTTATATCAGGGAAAAAGGCAGAAATTTTTTTTTATTATGGGGCAAAAATGCAGAAATTCCTAATATTTTGTGGCAAAAATGCAGAAATTCCCCTTATTTTGAGGTAAAAAGGTTGAAATTCCCCTTATTTGGGGGCAAAAAGGCAGAAATTTCACTTACTTCAGGGTAATAATTCAGAAATTTTCCTTATTTTGAAACAAAAAAGACAGAAATTCCCTTTGTTTTGGGGGAAAAAGACAGAAATTCCACTTATTTAGAGTCAAAAAGGCAGAAATTCCCCTTATTTTGGAGCAAAAATGAAGAAATTTCCCTTTTTTATGGCAAAAAGGTATGCATTCTTATTATTTTCGGGCAAAAAGGCAGAAATTCCCCGTATTTTGGAGCAAAATTGCAGAAATTCCCCTAATTGTGGGGCAAAAAGGCAGAAATTCCCTATATGTTGAGGCAAAAAGACAGAAATTCTCCTTATTTTGGGTCAAAACTCAGAAATTCCACTTATTTTGGGGCTAAATTCAAGAAATTTCACTTATTTTAAGTCAAAATTGTAGAAATTTCACTTATTTTGAGGCAAAATTTCAGAAATTTCACTTATTTCATAAAAAAAAGCAGAAATTTTCTTATTTGGAAGCAAAAAGGCAGAAATTTCTTTTATTTTGGTACAAAATTGCAGAAATTTTCCTTATTTTGGGGCAAAATTGCAGAAATTTCACTTATTTTGGGGCAAAATTGCAGAAATTTCACTTATTTCAGGGAAAAAAGGCAGAAATTTTCCTTATTTTGGGGCAAAAAGGCAGAAATTCCTAATATTTTGTGGCAAAAATGCAGAAATTCCCCTTATTTTGAGGTAAAAAGGCTGAAATTCCCTTTATTTGGGGGCAAAAAGGCAGAAATTTCCCTTATTTTGGGTCAAAATTGCAGAAATTTCACTTATTTCAGGGTAATAAGTCACAAATTTCCCTTATTTTGGGGCAAAAAGGACAGAAATTCCCTTTGTTTTTGGGGACAAAGACAGAAATTCCACATATTTAGAGGCATAAAAGCAGAAATTCCCCTTATTTTGGAGCAAAAATGAAGAAATTTTCCATTTTTATGGCAAAAAGGTATGCATTCTACTTATTTTTGAGCAAAAAGGCAGAAATTCCCCGTATTTTGGAGCAAAATTGCAGAAATTCCCCTAATTGTGGGGCAAAAAGGCAGAAATTGGCTATATGTTGGGGCAAAAAGACAGAAATCCTCCTTATTTTGTGGCAAAACTCAGAATTTCCACTTATTTTTGGGCAACATTCCAGAAATTTCCCTTATTTTGGGGCAAAATTGCAGAAATTTCACTTATTTTGGGGCAAAATTGCAGAAATTTCACTTATTTCATGGAAAAAAAGCAGAAATTTTCTTATTTTGTGGCAAAAAGGCAGAAATTTTGTTTATTTTGGTACAAAATTGCAGAAATTTTTCTTATTTTGGGCAAAAAGGCAGAAATTTTCCATATTTTGGGGCAAAAATGCAAAAATTTTCCTTATTTTGAGGTAAAAAGGCTGAAATTTTCCTTATTTGGGGGCGAATAGGCAGAAATTTCTCTTATGTTGGGGCAAAATTGCAGAAATTTCACTTATTTCAGGGTAATATTTCAGAAATTTTTTTTATTTAGGGGCAAAAAGACAGAAATTCCCTTTGTTTTGGGGGAAAAGACAGAAATTCCACTTATTTAGAGGCAAAAAAGCAGAAATTTCTCTTAATTTAGAGCAAAATTGCAGAAATTTTTTTTTTATGTAAAAAAGGTATGCATTCTTCTTATTTTCGGGCAAAAAGGCAGAAATTCCCCGTATTTTGGACCAAAATGGCAGAAATTCCCCTAATTGTGGGGCAAAAAGGCAGAAATTTCGTATATGTTGGGGCAAAAAGACAGAAATTCTCCTTATTGTGGGTCAAAACTCAGAAATTCCACTTAATTTGGGGCAAAATTCAAGAAATTTCACTTATTTTGGGGCAAAATTGTAGAAATTTTACTTATTTTGGGGCAAAATTTAAGAAATTTCACTTATTTCAGGGAAAAAAAGCAGAAATTTTCTTATTTTGTGGCAAAAAGGCAGAAATTTTCCATATTATGCGGCAAAAATGCAAAAATTCCCCTTATTTTGAGGTAAAAAGGCTGAAATTTCCCTTATTTGGGGGCAAAAAGGCAGAAATTCCCCGTATTTTGGAGCAAAATTGCAGAAATTCCCCTAAATGAGGGGCAAAAAGGCAAAAATTCCCTATATGTTGGGGCAAAAAGACAGAAATTCTTCTTATTTAGGGGCAAACTCAGAAATTTCACTTATTTTGGGGCAAAATTGCAGAAATTTCACTTATTTCAGAAAAAAAGCAGAAATTTTTAATTTTGGGGCAAAAAGTCTGATTTTTCTGATATTTTGGTACAAAATTGCTGAAATTTTTCTTATTTTGAGGCAAAATTGCAGAAATTTCCCATATTTTGGGGCAAAAATGCAGAACTTTCATTTATTTCAGGGAAAAATGCAGAAATTTTCCTTATTTTGGGGCAAAAAGGCAGAAATTCCTAATATTTTGTGGCAAAAATGCAGAAATTCTTCATATTTTGAGGTAAAAAGGCTGAAATTCCCCTTATTTGGGGACAAAAAGGCAGAAATTTCCCTTATTTTGTGTCAAAATTGCAGAAATTTCACTTATTTCAGGGTAATAAGTCAGAATTTTTTTATTTTGGGGAAAAAAAGACAGAAATTCCCTTTGTTTTGGGGGAAAAAGACAGAAATTCTACTAATTTAGAGGCAAAAAAGCAGAAATTCCCATTATTTTGGAGCAAAAATGAAGAAATTTACCTTTTTTTATGGCAAAAAGGTATGCATTCTTTTTATTTTCGGGCAAAAAGGCAGAAATTCCCTGTATTTTGGAGCAAAATTGCAGAAATTCCTCTAATTGTGGGGCAAAAAGGCAGAAATTCTCTATATGTTGGGGCAAAAAGACAGAAATTTTTCTGATTGTGGGTCAAAACTCAGAAATTCCACTTAATTTGGGGCAAATTTCCAAAAATTTCACTTATTTTGGGGCAAAATTGTAGAAATTTCACTTATTTTGTGGCAAAATTTCAGAAATTTCACTTATTTCTGAAAAAAAACAAAAATTTTCTTATTTGGAAGCAAAAAGGCAGAAATATCTTTTATTTTGGTACAAAATTGCAGAAATTTCCGTTATTTTGGGGCAAAATTGCAGAAATTTCACTTATTTTGGGGCAAAATTGCAAAAATTTCATTTATTTCAGGGAAAAGGGCAGAAATTTTCCTTATTTTGGGGCAAAAAACAGAAATTCCTAATATTTTGTGGCAAAAATGCAGAAATTCCCCTTATTTTGGGGTAAAAAGGCTGAAATTCCCCCTTTTTTGGGGGCAAAAAGGCAGAAATTTCACTTACTTCAGGGTAATAATTCAGAAATTTTCCTTATTTTGAAACAATAAAGACAGAAATTCCCTTTGTTTTGGGGGAAAAGACAGAAATTCCACTTATTTAGAGTCAAAAAGGCAGAAATTCCCCTTATTTTAGAGCAAAAATGAAGAAATTTCCCTTTTTTATGGCAAAAAGGTATGCATTCTTATTATTTTCGGGCAAAAAGGCAGAAATTCCCCGTATTTTGGAGCAAAATTGCAGAAATTCCCCTAATTGTGGGGCAAAAAGGCAGAAATTCCCTATATGTTGAGTCAAAAAGACACAAATTCTCCTTATTTTGGGTCAAAACTCAGAAATTCCACTTATTTTGGGGCAAAATTCAAGAAATTTCACTTATTTTAAGTCAAAATAGTAGAAATTTCACTTATTTTGAGGCAAAATTTCAGAAATTTCACTTATTTCAGAAAAAAAAACAGAAATTTTTTTATTTGGAAGCAAAAAGGCAGAAATTTCTTTTATTTTGGTACAAAATTGCAGAAATTTTCCTTATTTTGGGGCAAAATTGCAGAAATTTCACTTATTTTGGGGCAAAATTGCAGAAATTTCACTTATTTCAGGGAAAAAAGGCAGAAATTTTCCTTATTTTGGGGCAAAAAGGCAGAAATTCCTAATATTTTGTGGCAAAAATGCAGAAATTCCCCTTATTTTTAGGTAAAAAGGCTGAAATTCCCCTTATTTGGGGTCAAAAAGGCAGAAATTTCCCTTATTTTGGGGCAAAAAGTACAGAAATTCCCTTTGTTTTGGGGGACAAAGACAGAAATTCCACATATTTAGAGGCATAAAAGCAGAAATTCCCCATATTTTGGAGCCAAAATGAAGTAATTTTCCTTTTTTATGGCAAAAAGGTATGCATTCTTCTTATTTTTGAGCAAAAAGGCAGAAATTCCCTGTATTTTGGAGCAAAATTGCAGAAATTCCCCTAATTGTGGGGCAAAAAGGCAGATATTTCCTATATGTTGGGGCAAGAAAACAGAAATCCTCCATATTTTGGGGCAAAACTCAGAATTTCCACTTATTTTGGGGCAAAATTTCAGAAATTTCCCTTATTTTGGGGCAAAATTGCAGAAATTTCACTTATTTTGGGGCAAAATTGCAGAAATTTCACTTATTTCAGGGAAAAAAAGCAGAAATTTTCTTATTTTGTGGCAAAAAGGCAGAATTTTTTTTATTTTGGTACAAAATTGCAAAAATTTTTCTTATTTTGGGCAAAAATGCAGAAATTTTCCATATTTTGGGGCAAAAATGCAAAAATTCTCCTTATTTTGAGGTAACAAGGCTGAAATTCCCCTTATTTGGGGGCAAAAAGGCAGAAATTTCTCTTATGTTGGGCAAAATTGCAGAAATTTCACTTATTTCAGGGTAATAAGTCAGAAATTTTCTTGATTTTGGGGCAAAAAGACAGAAATTCCCTTTGTTTTGGGGAAAAAAGACAGAAATTCCACTTATTCAGATGCAAAAAAGCAGAAATTTCCCTTATTTTGGAGCAAAATATCAGAAATTTCACTTATTTCAGGTTAATAATTCAGAAATTTCCCTTATTTTGGTGGAAAAAGGACACAAATTCCCTTTGTTTTGGGGGACAAAGACAGAAATTCCACATATTTAGAGGCATAAAAGCAGAAATTCCCCTTATTTTGGAGCAAAAATGAAGAAATTTTCTTTTTTTATGGCAAAAAGGTATGCATTCTTCTTATTTTTGAGCAAAAAGGCAGAAATTCCCCGTGTTTTGGAGCAAAATTGCAGAAATTCCCCTAATTGTGGGGCAAAAAGGCAGATATTCCCTATATGTTGGGGCAAAAAGACAGAAATTCTCCTTATTTTGTGTCAAAACTCAGAAATTCCACTAATTTTGGGGCAAAATTCCAGAAATTTCACTTATTTTGGGGCAAAATAGTAGAAATTTCACTTATTTTGGGGAAAAATTTCAAAAATTTCACTTATTTCAGAAAAAAAAAGCAGAAATTTTCTTATTTGGAAGCAAAAATGCAGAAATTTCTTTTATTTTGGTACAAAATTGCAGAAATTTCCCTTAATTTTGGGCAAAATTGCGGAAATTTCACTTATTTTGGGGCAAAATTGCAGAAATTTCACTTATTTCAGGGAAAAAAGGCAGAAATTTTCCTTATTTTGGGGCAAAAAGGCAGAAATTCCTTATATTTTGTGGCAAAAATGCAGAAATTCCCCTTATTTTGAGGTAAGATGGATGAAATTCCCCTTATTTGGGGGCAAAAAAGCAGAAATTTCCCTTATTTTGTTGCAAAATTGCAGAAATTTCACTTACTTCAGGGTAATAAGTAAGAAATTTTTCTTATTTTGGAACAAAAAAGACAGAAATTCCCTTTGTTTTGGGGAAGAAAGACAGAAATTCCACTTATTTAGAGTCAAAAAGGCAGAAATTCCCATTATTTTGGAGCAAAAATGAAGAAATTTCCCTTTTTTATGGCAAAAAGTTATGCATTCTTCTTATTTTCGGGCAAAAAGGCAGAAATTCCCCGTATTTTGGAGCAAAATTGCAGACATTCCCCTAATTGTGTGGCAAAAAGGCAGAAATTGGCTATATGTTGGGGCAAAAAGACAGAAATTCTCCTTATTTTAGGGCAAAATTCAGAAATTTAACTTATTTTGAGGCAAAATTGCAGAAATTTCATTTATTTCAGAAAAAAAGCAAAATTTTCTTATTTTGGGGCAAAAAGGCAGAAATTTCTTTTATTTTCGTACAAAATTGCAGAAATATTTCTTAATTTGGGGCAAAAAGGCAGAAATTTCCCATATTTTGGGGCAAAAATGCAGAAATTCCTCTTATTTTGAGGTAAAAAGGCTGAAGTTCCCCTTATTTGGGGTCAAAAAGCAGAAATTTCTCTTATTTGGTGCAAAATTCCAGAAATTTCCCTTATTTTGGGGCAAAATTGCAGTAATTTCACTTATTTTGGGGCAAAATTGCAGAAAATTCACTTATTTCAGGGAAAAAAGGCAGAAATTTTCCTTATTTTTTGGCAAAAAAACAGAAATTCCTAATATTTTGTGGCAAAAATGCAGAAATTCCCCTTATTTTGAGGTAAAAAGGCTGATATTCCCCTTCTTTGGGGGCAAAAAGGCAGAAATTTTCCTTATTTTGGGGCAAAAAAGACAGAAATTCCCTTTGTTTTCGGGGAAAAAGACAGAAATTCCACATATTTAGAGGCAAAAAAGCAGAAATTTCCCTTACTTTGGAGCAAAATTGCAAAAATTTACCTTTTTTATGGCAAAAAGGTATGCATTCTTCTTATTATCGGGCAAAAAGGCAGAAATTCCCTGTATTTTGGAGCAAAATTGCAGAAATTCCCCTAATTGTGGGGCAAAAAGGCAGAAATTCCCTATATGTTAGGGCAAAAAGACAGAAATTCTCCTTATTGTGGGTCAAAACTCAGAAATTCCACTTAATTTGGGGCATAATTCCAGAAATTTCACTTATTTTGGGGCAAAATTTCAGAAATTTCACTTATTTCAGAAAAAAAAGCAGAAATTTTCTTATTTGGAATAAAAAAGGCAGAAATATCTTTTATTATGGTACAAAATTGCAGAAATTTTTCTTATTTTGGGGCAAAATTTCAGAAATTTCACTTATTTTGGGGCAAAATTGCAGAAATTTCATTTATTTCAGGGAAAAAAGGCAGAAATTTTCCTTATTTTGGGTCAAAAAGGCAGAAATTCCTAATATTTTGTGGCAAAAATGCAGAAATTCCTCTTATTTTGAGGTAAAAAGGCTGAAATTCCCCTTATTTGGGGGCAAAAAGGCATAAATTTCACTTACTTCAGGGTAATAATTCAGAAATTTTCCTTATTTTGAAACAAAAAAGACAGAAATTCCCTTTGTTTTGGGGGAAAAAGACAGAAATTCCACTTATTTAGAGTCAAAAAGGCAGAAATTCCCCTTATTTTGGAGCAAAAATGAAGAAATTTCCCTATTTTATGGCAAAAAGGTATGCATTCTTATTATTTTCGGGCAAAAAGGCAGAAATTCCCCGTATTTTGAGGCAAAATTGCAGAAATTTCATTTATTTCAAAAAAAAAAGCAAAATTTTCTTATTTTGGGGCAAAAAGGCAGAAATTTCTTTTATTTTGGTACAAAATTGTAGAAATTTTTCTTAATTTGGGGCAAAAAGGCAAAAATTTCCCATATTTTGGGGCAAAAATGCAGAAATTCCCCTTATTTTGAGGTAAAAAGGCTGAAATTCTCCTTATTTGGGGTCAAAAAGCAGAAATTTCTATTATTTTGAGGGAAAATTGCAGAAATTTTTCTTATTTTGGGGCAAAATTGCAGAAATTTCACTTATTTTGGGGCAAAATTGCAGAAAATTCACAAATTTCAGGGAAAAAAGGCAGAAATTTTCTTTATTTTTGGGCAAAAAAACAGAAATTCCTAATATTTTGTGAAAAAATGCAAAAATTCCCCTTATTTCGAGGTAAAAAGGCTGATATTCCCCTTATTTGGGGGCAAAAAGGAAGAAATTTTCTTTATTTTGGGACAAAAAAGACAGAAATTCGCTTTGTTTTCGGGGAAAAAGACAGAAACTCCACATATTTAGAGGCAAAAAAGCAGAAATTTCCCTTATTTTCTAGCAAAATTGCAAAAATTTCCCTTTTTTATGGCAAAAAAGGTATGCATTCTTATTATTATCGGGCAAAAAGGCAGAAATTCCCCGTATTTTGGAGCAAAATTGCAGAAATTTCCCTAATTGTGGGGCAAAAAGGCAGAAATTCTCTATATGTTAGGGCAAAAAGACAGAAATTCTTCTTATTTTGTGGCAAAACTCAGAAATTCCACTTATTTTGGGGCAAAATTCAAGAAATTTCCATTATTTTGGGGCAGAATTGCAGAAATTTCACTTATTTTGGGGCAAAATTGGAGAAATTTCACTTATTTCAGGAAAAAAAGGCAGAAATTTTCCTTATTTTGGGGCAAAAAGGCAGAAATTCCTAATATTTTGTGGCAAAAATCCAGAAATTCTCCTTATTTTGAGGTAAAAAGGCTGAAATTCCCCTTATTTGGGGGCAAAAACGCAGAAATTTCCCTTATTTTGTTGCAAAATTTCAGAAATTTCACTTACTTCAGGGTAATAAGTAAAAATTTTTTCTTATTTTGGAACAAAAAAGACAGAAATTCCCTTTGTTTTGGGGGAGAAAGACAGAAATTCCACTTATTTAGAGTCAAAAAGGCAGAAATTCCCCTATTTTGGAGCAAAAATGAAGAAATTTTCCTTTTTTATGGCAAAAAGGTATGTATTCTTATTTTCGGGCAAAAAGGCAGAAATTCCCCGTATTTTGGAGCAAAATTGCAGACATTCCCCTAATTGTGGGGCAAAAAGGCAGAAATTCCCTATATGTTAGGGCAAAAAGACAGAAATTCTTCTTATTTTGGGGCAAAACTCAGAAATTCCACTTATTTTGGGGCAAAATTCCAGAAATTTCCATTATTTTGGGGCAAAATTGCAGAAATTTCACTTATTTTGGGGCAAAATTGCAGAAATTTCACTTATTTAAGGGAAAAAAGGCAGAAATTTTCCTTATTTTGGGGCAAAAAGGCAGAAATTCCTAATATTTTGTGGCAAAAATCCAGAAATTCCCCTTATTTTGAGGTAAAAAAGCTGAAATTCCCCTTATTTGGGGGCAAATACGCAGAAATTTCCCTTATTTTGGGGCAAAATTGCAGAAATTTCACTTATTTCAGGGTAATAAGTCAGAAATTTTCTTTATTTTGGGGTTAAAAGGACAGAAATTTCCTTTGTTTTGGGAGAAAAAGACAGAAATTCTACTTATTTAGAGTCAAAAATGCAGAAATTCCTCTTATTTGGGGAAAAAATGAAGAAATTTCCCTTTTTTATGGCAAAAAGGTATGCATTCTTCTTATTTTTGGGCAAAAAGGCAGAAATTCCCCGTATTTTGGAGCAAAATTGCAGAAATTCCCCTAATTGTGGGGCAAAAAGGCAGAAATTCCCTATATGTTGGGGCAAAAAGACAGAAATTCTCCTTATTTTGGGTCAAAACTCAGAAATTCCACTTATTTTGGGGCAAAATTCCAGAAATTTCACTTATTTTGGGGCAAAATTGTAGAAATTTCACTTATTTTGGGGCAAAATTTCAGAAATTTCATTTATTTCAGAAAAAAAAATAAGCAGAAATTTTCTTATTTGGAAGCTAAAAGGCAGAAATTTCTTTTATTTTGGTACAAAATGGCAGACATTTTCCTTAATTTGGGGCAAAATTGCAGAAATTTCACTTATTTTGGGGCAAAATTGCAGAAATTTCACTTATTTCAGGGAAAAAAGGCAGAAATTTTCCTTATTTTGGGGCAAAAAGGCAGAAATTTCTTATATTTTGTGGCAAAAATGCAGAAGTTCCCTTTATTTTGAGGAAAAATGGCTGAAATTCCCCTTATTTGGGGGCAAAAAGGCAGAAATTTCCCTTATTTTGTTGCAAAATTGCAGAAATTTCACTTACTTCAGGGTAATAAGTAAGAATTTTTTCTTATTTTGGTACAAAAAAGACAGAAATTCCTTTTGTTTTGGGGAGAAAGACAGAAATTCCACTTATTTAGAGTCAAAAACGCAGAAATTCCCCTTATTTTGGAGCAAAAATGAAGAAATTTCCCTTTTTAATGGCAAAAAGTTATGCATTCTTCTTATTTTCGGGCAAAAAGGCAGAAATTCCCCGTATTTTGGAGCAAAATTGCTGACATTCCACTAATTGTGGTGCAAAAAGGCAGAAATTCCCTATATGTTAGGTCAAAAAGACAGAAATTCTCCTTATTTTAGGGCAAAATTAAGAAATTTAACTTATTTTGAGGCAAAATTGCAGAAATTTCATTTATTTCAGAAAAAAAGCAAAATTTTCTTATTTTGGGGCAAAAAGGCAGAAATTTCTTTTATTTTGGTACAAAATTGCAGAAATATTTCTTAATTTGGGGCAAAAAGGCAGAAATTTCCCATATTTTGGGGCAAAAATGCAGAAATTCCCCTTATTTTGAGGTAAAAAGGCTGAAATTCCCCTTATTTGGGGTCAAAATGCAGAAATTTCTATTATTTTCGGGGAAAATTCCAGAAATTTCTCTTATTTTGGGGCAAAATTGCAGAAATTTCACTTATTTTGGGGCAAAATTGCAGAAAATTCACTTATTTCAGGGAAAAAAGGCAGAAATTTTCCTTATTATTGGGCAAAAAAACAGAAATTCCTAATATTTTGTGGCAAAAATGCAGAAATTCCCCTTATTTTAAGGTAAAAAGGCTGATATTCCCCTTATTTGGGGGCAAAAAGGCAGAAATTTTCCTTATTTTGGGGCAAAAACGACAGAAATTACCTTTGTTTTCGAGGAAAAAGACAGAAATTCCACATATTTAGAGGCAAAAAAGCAGAAATTTCCCTTATTTTGGAGCAAAATTGCAAAAATTTCCCTTTTTTATGGCAAAAAGGTATGCATTCTTCTTATTATCGGGCAAAAATCCAGAAATTCCCCTTATTTTGAGGTAAAAAGGCTGAAATTCCCCTTATTTGGGGGCAAATACGCAGAAATTTCCCTTATTTTGGGGCAAAATTGCAGAAATTTCACTTATTTCAGGGTAATAAGTCAGAAATTTTCTTTATTTTGGGGCTAAAAGGACAGAAATTTCCTTTGTTTTGAAAGAAGAAGACAGAAATTCTAATTATTTAGAGTCAAAAATGCAGAAATTCCTCTTATTTGGGGAAAAAATGAAGAAATTTCCCTTCTTTATGGCAAAAAGTTAAGCATTCTTCTTATTTTTGGGCAAAAAGGCAGAAATTCCCCGTATTTTGGAGCAAAATTGCAGAAATTCCCCTAATTGTGGGGCAAAAAGGCAGAAATTCCCTATATGTTGGGGCAAAAAGACAGGAATTCTCCTTATTTTGGGTCAATACTCAGAAATTCCACTTATTTTGGGGCAAAATTCCAGAAATTTCACTTATTTCAGAAAAAAAGCAGAAATTTTTTATTTTGGGGCAAAAAGTCTGATTTTTCTTATATTTTGGTACAAAATTGCTGAAATTTTTCTTATTTTGGGGCAAAATTGCAGAAATTTCCCATATTTTGGGGCAAAAATGCAGAACTTTCACTTATTTCAGGAAAAAAATGCATAAATTTTCCTTATTTTGGGGCAAAAAGGCAGAAATTCCTAATATTTTGTGGCAAAAATGCAGAAATTCCCCATATATTGAGGTAAAAAGGCTGAAATTCCCCTTATTTGGGGACAAAAAGGCAGAAATTTCCCTTATTTTGTGTCAAAATTGCAGAAATTTCACTTATTTCAGGGTAATAAGTCAGAATTTTTTTATTTTGGGGCAAAAAAGACGGAAATTCCCTTTGTTTTGGGGAAAAAAGACAGAAATTCAACTTATTTAGAAGCAAAAAAGCAGAAATTCCCCTTATTTTGGAGCAAAAATGAAGAAATTTCCCTTTTTTATGGCAAAAAGGTATGCATTCTTTTTATTTTCGGGCAAAAAGGCAGAAATTCCCTGTATTTTGGAGCAAAATTGCAGAAATTCCCCTAATTGTGGGGCAAAAAGGCAGAAATTCTCTATATGTTGGGGCAAAAAGACAGAAATTTTTCTTATTGTGGGTCAAAACTCAGAAATTCCACTTAATTTGGGGCAAAATTCCAGAAATTTCACTTATTTTGGGGCAAAATTGTAGAAATTTCAATTATTTTGTGGCAAAATTTCAGAAATTTCACTTATTTCAGAAAAAAAAGCAGAAATTTTTTTTATTTGGAAGCAAAAAGGCGGAAATATCTTTTATTTTGGTACAAAATTGCAGAAATTTCTTTTATTTTGGGGCAAAATTACAGAAATTTCAGTTATTTTGGGGCAAAATTGCAAAAATTTCATTTATATCAGGGAAAAAGGCAGAAATTTTCTTTATTATGGGGCAAAAAGGCAGAAATTCCTAATATTTTGTGGCAAAAATGCAGAAATTCCCCTTATTTTGAGGTAAAAAGGTTGAAATTCCCCTTATTTGGGGGCAAAAAGGCAGAAATTTCACTTACTTCAGGGTAATAATTCAGAAATTTTCCTTATTTTGAAACAAAAAAGACAGAAATTCCTTTGTTTTGGGGGAAAAAGACAGAAATTCCACTTATTTAGAGTCAAAAAGGCAGAAATTCCCCTTATTTTGGAGCAAAAATAAAGAAATTTCCCTTTTTTATGGCAAAAAGGTATGCATTCTTATTATTTTCGGGCAAAAAGGCAGAAATTCCCCGTATTTTGGAGCAAAATTGCAGAAATTCCCCTAATTGTGGGGCAAAAAGGCAGAAATTCCCTATATGTTGAGGCAAAAAGACAGAAATTCTCCTTATTTTGGGTCAAAACTCAGAAATTCAACTTATTTTGGGGCTAAATTCAAGAAATTTCACTTATTTTAAGTCAAAATTGTAGAAATTTCACTTATTTTGAGACAAAATTTCAGAAATTTCACTTATTTCAGAAAAAAAGCAGAAATTTTCTTATTTGGAAGCAAAAAGGCAGAAATTTCTTTTATTTTGGTACAAAATTGCAGAAATTTTCCTTATTTTGGGGCAAAATTGCAGAAATTTCACTTATTTTGGGGCAAAATTGCAGAAATTTCACTTATTTCAGGGAAAAAAGGCAGAAATTTTCCTTATTTTGGGGCAAAAAGGCAGAAATTCCTAATATTTTGTGGCAAAAATGCAGAAATTCCCCTTATTTTGAGGTAAAAAGGCTGAAATTCCCTTTATTTGGGGGCAAAAAGGCAGAAATTTCCCTTATTTTGGGTCAAAATTGCAGAAATTTCACTTATTTCAGGGTAATAAGTCACAAATTTCCCTTATTTTGGGGCAAAAAAGACAGAAATTCCCTTTGTTTTGGGGGACAAAGACAGAAATTCCACATATTTAGAGGCATAAAAGCAGAAATTCCCCTTATTTTGGAGCAAAAATGAAGAAATTTTCCATTTTTATGGCAAAAAGGTATGCATTCTACTTATTTTTGAGCAAAAAGGCAGAAATTCCCCGTATTTTGGAGCAAAATTGCAGAAATTCCCCTAATTGTGGGGCAAAAAGGCAGAAATTGGCTATATGTTGGGGCAAAAAGACAGAAATCCTCCTTATTTTGTGGCAAAACTCAGAATTTTCACTTATTTTTGGGCAAAATTCCAGAAATTTCCCTTATTTTGGGGCAAAATTGCAGAAATTTCACTTATTTTGGGGCAAAATTGCAGAAATTTCACTTATTTCATGGAAAAAAAGCAGAAATTTTCTTATTTTGTGGCAAAAAGGCAGAAATTTTGTTTATTTTGGTACAAAATTGCAGAAATTTTTCTTATTTTGGGCAAAAAGGCAGAAATTTTCCATATTTTGGGGCGAAAATGCAAAAATTTTCCTTATTTTGAGGTAAAAAGGCTGAAATTTTCCTTATTTGGGGGCGAATAGGCAGAAATTTCTCTTATGTTGGGGCAAAATTGCAGAAATTTCACTTATTTCACGGTAATATTTCAGAAAATTTTTTTATTTAGGGGCAAAAAGACAGAAATTCCCTTTGTTTTGGGGGAAAAGACAGAAATTCCACTTATTTAGAGGCAAAAAAGCAGAAATTTCTCTTAATTTAGAGCAAAATTGCAGAAATTTTTTTTTTATGTAAAAAAGGTATGCATTCTTCTTATTTTCGGGCAAAAAGGCAGAAATTCCCCGTATTTTGGACCAAAATGGCAGAAATTCCCCTAATTGTGGGGCAAAAAGGCAGAAATTTCGTATATGTTGGGGCAAAAAGACAGAAATTCTCCTTATTGTGGGTCAAAACTCAGAAATTCCACTTAATTTGGGGCAAAATTCAAGAAATTTCACTTATTTTGGGGCAAAATTGTAGAAATTTTACTTATTTTGGGGCAAAATTTCAGAAATTTCACTTATTTCAGGGAAAAAAAGCAGAAATTTTCTTATTTTGTGGCAAAAAGGCAGAAATTTTCCATATTATGCGGCAAAAATGCAAAAATTCCCCTTATTTTGAGGTAAAAAGGCTGAAATTTCCCTTATTTGGGGGCAAAAAGGCAGAAATTCCCCGTATTTTGGAGCAAAATTGCAGAAATTCCCCTAAATGAGGGGCAAAAAGGCAAAAATTCCCTATATGTTGGGGCAAAAAGACAGAAGTTCTTCTTATTTAGGGGCAAACTCAGAAATTTCACTTATTTTGGGGCAAAATTGCAGAAATTTCACTTATTTCAGAAAAAAAGCAGAAATTTTTAATTTTGGGGCAAAAAGTCTGATTTTTCTGATATTTTGGTACAAAATTGCTGAAATTTTTCTTATTTTGGGGCAAAATTGCAGAAATTTCCCATATTTTGGGGCAAAAATGCAGAACTTTCATTTATTTCAGGGAAAAATGCAAAAATTTTCCATATTTTGGGGCAAAAAGGCAGAAATTCCTAATATTTTGTGGCAAAAATGCAGAAATTCCCCATATTTTGAGGTAAAAAGGCTGAAATTCCCCTTATTTGGGGACAAAAAGGCAGAAATTTCCCTTATTTTGTGTCAAAATTGCAGAAATTTCACTTATTTCAGGGTAATAAGTCAGAACTTTTTTTATTTTGGGGAAAAAAAGACAGAAATTCCCTTTGTTTTGGGGAAAAAAGACAGAAATTCTACTTATTTAGAGGCAAAAAAGCAGAAATTCCCATTATTTTGGAGCAAAAATGAAGAAATTTACCTTTTTTTATGGCAAAAAGGTATGCATTCTTATTATTTTCGGGCAAAAATGCAGAAATTCCCTGTATTTTGGAGCAAAATTGCAGAAATTCCTCTAATTGTGGGGCAAAAAGGCAGAAATTCTCTATATGTTCGGCAAAAAGACAGAAATTTTTCTTATTGTGGGTCAAAACTCAGAAATTCCACTTAATTTGGGGCAAATTTCCAAAAATTTCACTTATTTTGGGGCAAAATTGTAGAAATTTCACTTATTTTGTGGCAAAATTTCAGAAATTTCACTTATTTCTGAAAAAAAAAAACAGAAATTTTCTTATTTGGAAGCAAAAAGGCAGAAATATCTTTTATTTTGGTACAAAATTGCAGAAATTTCCGTTATTTTGGGGCAAAATTGCAGAAATTTCACTTATTTTGGGGCAAAATTGGAAAAATTTCATTTATTTCAGGGAAAAAACAGAAATTTTCCTTATTTTGGGGCAAAAAACAGAAATTCCTAATATTTTGTGGCAAAAATGCAGAAATTCCCCTTATTTTGGGGTAAAAAGGCTGAAATTCCCCCTTTTTTGGGGGCAAAAAGGCAGAAATTTCACTTACTTCAGGGTAATAATTCAGAAATTTTCCTTATTTTGAAACAATAAAGACAGAAATTCCCTTTGTTTTGGGGGAAAAGACAGAAATTCCACTTATTTAGAGTCAAAAAGGCAGAAATTCCCCTTATTTTAGAGCAAAAATGAAGAAATTTCCCTTTTTTATGGCAAAAAGGTATGCATTCTTATTATTTTCGGGCAAAAAGGCAGAAATTCCCCGTATTTTGGAGCAAAATTGCAGAAATTCCCCTAATTGTGGGGCAAAAAGGCAGAAATTCCCTATATGTTGAGGCAAAAAGACACAAATTCTCCTTATTTTGGGTCAAAACTCAGAAATTCCACTTATTTTGGGGCAAAATTCAAGAAATTTCACTTATTTTAAGTCAAAATGGTAGAAATTTCACTTATTTTGAGGCAAAATTTCAGAAATTTCACTTATTTCAGAAAAAAAAACAGAAATTTTTTTATTTGGAAGCAAAAAGGCAGAAATTTCTTTTATTTTGGTACAAAATTGCAGAAATTTTCCTTATTTTGGGGCAAAATTGCAGAAATTTCACTTATTTTGGGGCAAAATTGCAGAAATTTCACTTATTTCAGGGAAAAAAGGCAGAAATTTTCCTTATTTTGGGGCAAAAAGGCAGAAATTCCTAATATTTTGTGGCAAAAATGCAGAAATTCCCCTTATTTTGAGGTAAAAAGGCTGAAATTCCCCTTATTTGGGGTCAAAAAGGCAGAAATTTCCCTTATTTTGTGGCAAAAAGTACAGAAATTCCCTTTGTTTTGGGGGACAAAGACAGAAATTCCACATATTTAGAGGCATAAAAGAAGAAATTCCCCATATTTTGGAGCCAAAATGAAGTAATTTTCCTTTTTTATGGCAAAAAGGTATGCATTCTTTTTATTTTTGAGCAAAAAGGCAGAAATTCCCCGTATTTTGGAGCAAAATTGCAGAAATTCCCCTAATTGTGGGGCAAAAAGGCAGAAATTTCCTATATGTTGGGGCAAGAAAACAGAAATCCTCCTTATTTTGGGGCAAAACTCAGAATTTCCACTTATTTTGGGGCAAAATTTCAGAAATTTCCCTTATTTTGGGGCAAAATTGCAGAAATTTCACTTATTTTGGGGCAAAATTGCAGAAATTTCACTTATTTCAGGGAAAAAAAGCAGAAATTTTCTTATTTTGTGGCAAAAAGGCAGAATTTTTTTTATTTTGGTACAAAATTGCAAAAATTTTTCTTATTTTGGGCAAAAATGCAGAAATTTTCCATATTTTGGGGCAAAAATGCAAAAATTCCCCTTATTTTGAGGTAACAAGGCTGAAATTCCCCTTATTTGGGGGCAAAAAGGCAGAAATTTCTCTTATGTTTGGCAAAATCGCAGAAATTTCACTTATTTCAGGGTAATAAGTCAGAAATTTTCTTTATTTTGGGGCAAAAAGACAGAAATTCCCTTTGTTTTGGGGAAAAAAGACAGAAATTCCACTTATTCAGATGCAAAAAAGCAGAAATTTCCCTTATTTTGGAGCAAAATATCAGAAATTTCACTTATTTCAGGTTAATAAGTCAGAAATTTCCCTTATTTTGGTGCAAAAAGGACACAAATTCCCTTTGTTTTGGGGGACAAAGACAGAAATTCCACATATTTAGAGGCATAAAAGCAGAAATTCCCCTTATTTTGGAGCAAAAATGAAGAAATTTTCTTTTTTTATGGCAAAAAGGTATGCATTCTTCTTATTTTTGAGCAAAAAGGCAGAAATTCCCCGTGTTTTGGAGCAAAATTGCAGAAATTCCCCTAATTGTGGGGCAAAAAGGCAGATATTCCCTATATGTTGGGGCAAAAAGACAGAAATTCTCCTTATTTTGTGTCAAAACTCAGAAATTCCACTAATTTTGGGGCAAAATTCCAGAAATTTCACTTATTTTGGGGCAAAATAGTAGAAATTTCACTTATTTTGGGGAAAAATTTCAAAAATTTCACTTATTTCAGAAAAAAAAAGCAGAAATTTTCTTATTTGGAAGCAAAAATGCAGAAATTTCTTTTATTTTGGTACAAAATTGCAGAAATTTCCCTTAATTTGGGGCAAAATTGCAGAAATTTCACTTATTTTGGGGCAAAATTGCAGAAATTGCACTTATTTCAGGGAAAAAAGGCAGAAATTTTCCTTATTTTGGGGCAAAAAGGCAGAAATTCCTTATATTTTGTGGCAAAAATGCAGAAATTCCCCTTATTTTGAGGTAAGATGGCTGAAATTCCCCTTATTTGGGGGCTAAAAAGCAGAAATTTCCCTTATTTTGTTGCAAAATTGCAGAAATTTCACTTACTTCAGGGTAATAAGTAAGAAATTTTTCTTATTTTGGAACAAAAAAGACAGAAATTCCCTTTGTTTTGGGGAAGAAAGACAGAAATTCCACTTATTTAGAGTCAAAAAGGCAGAAATTCCCATTATTTTGGAGCAAAAATGAAGAAATTTCCCCTTTTTATGGCAAAAAGTTATGCATTCTTCTTATTTTCGGGCAAAAAGGCAGAAATTCCCCATATTTTGGAGCAAAATTGCAGACATTCCCCTAATTGTGTGGCAAAAAGGCAGAAATTGGCTATATGTTGGGGCAAAAAGACAGAAATTCTCCTTATTTTAGGGCAAAATTCAGAAATTTAACTTATTTTGAGGCAAAATTGCAGAAATTTCATTTATTTCAGAAAAAAAGCAAAATTTTCTTATTTTGGGGCAAAAAGGCAGAAATTTCTTTTATTTTCGTACAAAATTGCAGAAATATTTCTTAATTTGGGGCAAAAAGGCAGAAATTTCCCATATTTTGGGGCAAAAATGCAGAAATTCCTCTTATTTTGAGGTAAAAAGGCTGAAGTTCCCCTTATTTGGGGTCAAAAAGCAGAAATTTCTCTTATTTGGTGCAAAATTCCAGAAATTTCCCTTATTTTGGGGCAAAATTGCAGTAATTTCACTTATTTTGGGGCAAAATTGCAGAAAATTCACTTATTTCAGGGAAAAAAGGCAGAAATTTTCCTTATTTTTGGGCAAAAAAACAGAAATTCCTAATATTTTGTGGCAAAAATGCAGAAATTCCCCTTATTTTGAGGTAAAAAGGCTGATATTCCCCTTATTTGGGGGCAAAAAGGCAGAAATTTTCCTTATTTTGGGGCAAAAAAGACCGAAATTCCCTTTGTTTTCGGGGAAAAAGACAGAAATTCCACATATTTAGAGGCAAAAAAGCAGAAATTTCCCTTACTTTGGAGCAAAATTGCAAAAATTTACCTTTTTTATGGCAAAAAGGTATGCATTCTTCTTATTATCGGGCAAAAAGGCAGAAATTCCCTGTATTTTGGAGCAAAATTGCAGAAATTCCCCTAATTGTGGGGCAAAAAGGCAGAAATTCCCTATATGTTAGGGCAAAAAGACAGAAATTCTCCTTATTGTGGGTCAAAACTCAGAAATTCCACCTAATTTGGGGCATAATTCCAGAAATTTCACTTATTTTGGGGCAAAATTTCAGAAATTTCACTTATTTCAGAAAAAAAAGCAGAAATTTTCTTATTTGGAATAAAAAAGGCAGAAATATCTTTTATTATGGTACAAAATTGCAGAAATTTTCCTTATTTTGGGGCAAAATTGCAGAAATTTCACTTATTTTGGGGCAAAATTGCAGAAATTTCATTTATTTCAGGGAAAAAAGGCAGAAATTTTCCTTATTTTGGGTCAAAAAGGCAGAAATTCCTAATATTTTGTGGCAAAAATGCAGAAATTCCTCTTATTTTGAGGTAAAAAGGCTGAAATTCCCCTTATTTGGGGGCAAAAAGGCATAAATTTCACTTACTTCAGGGTAATAATTCAGAAATTTTCCTTATTTTGAAACAAAAAAGACAGAAATTCCCTTTGTTTTGGGGGAAAAAGACAGAAATTCCACTTATTTAGAGTCAAAAAGGCAGAAATTCCCCTTATTTTGGAGCAAAAATGAAGAAATTTCCCTTTTTTATGGCAAAAAGGTATGCATTCTTATTATTTTCGTGCAAAAAGGCAGAAATTCCCCGTATTTTGAGGCAAAATTGCAGAAATTTCATTTATTTCAGAAAAAAAGCAAAATTTTCTTATTTTGGGGCAAAAAGGCAGAAATTTCTTTTATTTTGGTACAAAATTGTAGAAATTTTTCTTAATTTGGGGCAAAAAGGCAAAAATTTCCCATATTTTGGGGCAAAAATGCAGAAATTCCCCTTATTTTGAGGTAAAAAGGCTGAAATTCTCCTTATTTGGGGTCAAAAAGCAGAAATTTCTATTATTTTGAGGGAAAATTCCAGAAATTTCCCTTATTTTTGGGCAAAATTGCAGAAATTTCACTTATTTTGGGGCAAAATTACAGAAAATTCACAAATTTCAGGGAAAAAAGGCAGAAATTTTCTTTATTTTTGGGCAAAAAAACAGAAATTCCTAATATTTTGTGGCAAAAATGCAAAAATTCCCCTTATTTTGAGGTAAAAAGGCTGATATTCCCCTTATTTGGGGGCAAAAAGGAAGAAATTTTCTTTATTTTGGGACAAAAAAGACAGAAATTCGCTTTGTTTTCGGGGAAAAAGACAGAAATTCCACATATTTAGAGGCAAAAAAGCAGAAATTTCCCTTATTTTGAAGCAAAATTGCAAAAATTTCCCTTTTTTATGGCAAAAAGGTATGCATTCTTATTATTATCGGGCAAAAAGGCAGAAATTCCCCGTATTTTGGAGCAAAATTGCAGAAATTTCCCTAATTGTGGGGCAAAAAGGCAGAAATTCTCTATATGTTAGGGCAAAAAGACAGAAATTCTTCTTATTTTGTGGCAAAACTCAGAAATTCCACTTATTTTGGGGCAAAATTCAAGAAATTTCCATTATTTTGGGGCAGAATTGCAGAAATTTCACTTATTTTGGGGCAAAATTGGAGAAATTTCACTTATTTCAGGAAAAAAAGGCAGAAATTTTCCTTATTTTTGGGCAAAAAGGCAGAAATTCCTAATATTTTGTGGCAAAAATCCGGAAATTCTCCTTATTTTGAGGTAAAAAGGCTGAAATTCCCCTTATTTGGGGGCAAAAACGCAGAAATTTCCCTTATTTTGTTGCAAAATTGCAGAAATTTCACTTACTTCAGGGTAATAAGTAAAAATTTTTTCTTATTTTGGAACAAAAAAGACAGAAATTCCCTTTGTTTTGGGGGAGAAAGACAGAAATTCCACTTATTTAGAGTCAAAAAGGCAGAAATTCCCCTTATTTTGGAGCAAAAATGAAGAAATTTTCCTTTTTTATGGCAAAAAGGTATGTATTCTTATTTTCGGGCAAAAAGGCAGAAATTCCCCGTATTTTGGAGCAAAATTGCAGACATTCCCCTAATTGTGGGGCAAAAAGGCAGAAATTCCCTATATGTTAGGGCAAAAAGACAGAAATTCTTCTTATTTTGGGGCAAAACTCAGAAATTCCACTTATTTTGGGGCAAAATTCCAGAAATTTCCATTATTTTGGGGCAAAATTGCAGAAATTTCACTTATTTTTGGGCAAAATTGCAGAAATTTCACTTATTTCAGGGAAAAAAGGCAGAAATTTTCCTTATTTTGGGGCAAAAATGCAGAAATTCCTAATATTTTGTGGCAAAAATCCAGAAATTCCCCTTATTTTGAGGTAAAAAAGCTGAAATTCCCCTTATTTGGGGGCAAATACACAGAAATTTCCCTTATTTTGGGGCAAATTTGCAGAAATTTCACTTATTTCAGGGTAATAAGTCAGAAATTTTCTTTATTTTGGGGCTAAAAGGACAGAAATTTCCTTTGTTTTGGGAGAAAAAGACAGAAATTCTACTTATTTAGAGTCAAAAATGCAGAAATTCCTCTTATTTGGGGAAAAAATGAAGAAATTTCCCTTTTTTATGGCAAAAAGGTATGCATTCTTCTTATTTTTGGGCAAAAAGGCAGAAATTCCCCGTATTTTGGAGCAAAATTGCAGAAATTCCCCTAATTGTGGGGCAAAAAGGCAGAAATTCCCTATATGTTGGGGCAAAAAGACAGAAATTCTCCTTATTTTGGGTCAAAACTCAGAAATTCCACTTATTTTGGGGCAAAATTAAAGAAATTTCACTAATTTTGGGGCAAAATTGTAGAAATTTCACTTATTTTGGGGCAAAATTTCAGAAATTTCATTTATTTCAGAAAAAAAAATAAGCAGAAATTTTCTTATTTGGAAGCAAAAAGGCAGAAATTTCTTTTATTTTGGTACAAAATGGCAGACATTTTCCTTAATTTGGGGCAAAATTGCAGAAATTTCACTTATTTTGGGGCAAAATTGCAGAAATTTCACTTATTTCAGGGAAAAAAGGCAGAAATTTTCCTTATTTTGGGGCAAAAAGGCAGAAATTTCTTATATTTTGTGGCAAAAATGCAGAAGTTCCCTTTATTTTGAGGAAAAATGGCTGAAATTCCCCTTATTTGGGGGCAAAAAGGCAGAAATTTCCCTTATTTTGTTGCAAAATTGCAGAAATTTCACTTACTTCAGGGTAATAAGTAAGAATTTTTTCTTATTTTGGAACAAAAAAGACAGAAATTCCTTTTGTTTTGGGGAGAAAGACAGAAATTCCACTTATTTAGAGTCAAAAACGCAGAAATTCCCCTTATTTTGGAGCAAAAATGAAGAAATTTCCCTTTTTAATGGCAAAAAGTTATGCATTCTTCTTATTTTCGGGCAAAAAGGCAGAAATTCCCCGTATTTTGGAGCAAAATTGCTGACATTCCACTAATTGTGGTGCAAAAAGGCAGAAATTCCCTATATGTTAGGTCAAAAAGACAGAAATTCTCCTTATTTTAGGGCAAAATTCAGAAATTTAACTTATTTTGAGGCAAAATTGCAGAAATTTCATTTATTTCAGAAAAAAAGCAAAATTTTCTTATTTTGGGGCAAAAAGGCAGAAATTTCTTTTATTTTGGTACAAAATTGCAGAAATTTTTCTTAATTTGGGGCAAAAAGGCAGAAATTTCCCATATTTTGGGGCAAAAATGCAGAAATTCCCCTTATTTTGAGGTAAAAAGGCTGAAATTCTCCTTATTTGGGGTCAAAAAGCAGAAATTTCTATTATTTTGAGGGAAAATTCCAGAAATTTCCCTTATTTTGGGGCAAAATTGCAGAAATTTCACTTATTTTGGGGCAAAATTACAGAAAATTCACAAATTTCAGGGAAAAAAGGCAGAAATTTTCTTTATTTTTGGGCAAAAAAACAGAAATTCCTAATATTTTGTGGCAAAAATGCAGAAATTCCCCTTATTTTGAGGTAAAAAGGCTGATATTCCCCTTATTTGGGGGCAAAAAGGAAGAAATTTTCTTTATTTTGGGACAAAAAAGACAGAAATTCGCTTTGTTTTCGGGGAAAAAGACAGAAATTCCACATATTTAGAGGCAAAAAAGCAGAAATTTCCCTTATTTTGGAGCAAAATTGCAAAAATTTCCCTTTTTTATGGCAAAAAGGTATGCATTCTTATTATTATCGGGCAAAAAGGCAGAAATTCCCCGTATTTTGGAGCAAAATTGCAGAAATTTCCCTAATTGTGGGGCAAAAAGGCAGAAATTCTCTATATGTTAGGGCAAAAAGACAGAAATTCTTCTTATTTTGTGGCAAAACTCAGAAATTCCACTTATTTTGGGGCAAAATTCAAGAAATTTCCATTATTTTGGGGCAGAATTGCAGAAATTTCACTTATTTTGGGGCAAAATTGGAGAAATTTCACTTATTTCAGGAAAAAAAGGCAGAAATTTTCCTTATTTTGGGGCAAAAAGGCAGAAATTCCTAATATTTTGTGGCAAAAATCCGGAAATTCTCCTTATTTTGAGGTAAAAAGGCTGAAATTCCCCTTATTTGGGGGCAAAAACGCAGAAATTTCCCTTATTTTGTTGCAAAATTGCAGAAATTTCACTTACTTCAGGGTAATAAGTAAAAATTTTTTCTTATTTTGGAACAAAAAAGACAGAAATTCCCTTTGTTTTGGGGGAGAAAGACAGAAATTCCACTTATTTAGAGTCAAAAAGGCAGAAATTCCCCTTATTTTGGAGCAAAAATGAAGAAATTTTCCTTTTTTATGGCAAAAAGGTATGTATTCTTATTTTCGGGCAAAAAGGCAGAAATTCCCCGTATTTTGGAGCAAAATTGCAGACATTCCCCTAATTGTGGGGCAAAAAGGCAGAAATTCCCTATATGTTAGGGCAAAAAGACAGAAATTCTTCTTATTTTGGGGCAAAACTCAGAAATTCCACTTATTTTGGGGCAAAATTCCAGAAATTTCCATTATTTTGGGGCAAAATTGCAGAAATTTCACTTATTTTGGGGCAAAATTGCAGAAATTTCACTTATTTCAGGGAAAAAAGGCAGAAATTTTCCTTATTTTGGGGCAAAAATGCAGAAATTCCTAATATTTTGTGGCAAAAATCCAGAAATTCCCCTTATTTTGAGGTAAAAAAGCTGAAATTCCCCTTATTTGGGGGCAAATACGCAGAAATTTCCCTTATTTTGGGGCAAAATTGCAGAAATTTCACTTATTTCAGGGTAATAAGTCAGAAATTTTCTTTATTTTGGGGCTAAAAGGACAGAAATTTCCTTTGTTTTGGGAGAAAAAGACAGAAATTCTACTTATTTAGAGTCAAAAATGCAGAAATTCCTCTTATTTGGGGAAAAAATGAAGAAATTTCCCTTTTTTATGGCAAAAAGGTATGCATTCTTCTTATTTTTGGGCAAAAAGGCAGAAATTCCCCGTATTTTGGAGCAAAATTGCAGAAATTCCCCTAATTGTGGGGCAAAAAGGCAGAAATTCCCTATATGTTGGGGCAAAAAGACAGAAATTCTCCTTATTTTGGGTCAAAACTCAGAAATTCCACTTATTTTGGGGCAAAATTAAAGAAATTTCACTAATTTTGGGGCAAAATTGTAGAAATTTCACTTATTTTGGGGCAAAATTTCAGAAATTTCATTTATTTCAGAAAAAAAAATAAGCAGAAATTTTCTTATTTGGAAGCAAAAAGGCAGAAATTTCTTTTATTTTGGTACAAAATGGCAGACATTTTCCTTAATTTGGGGCAAAATTGCAGAAATTTCACTTATTTTGGGGCAAAATTGCAGAAATTTCACTTATTTCAGGGAAAAAAGGCAGAAATTTTCCTTATTTTGGGGCAAAAAGGCAGAAATTTCTTATATTTTGTGGCAAAAATGCAGAAGTTCCCTTTATTTTGAGGAAAAATGGCTGAAATTCCCCTTATTTGGGGGCAAAAAGGCAGAAATTTCCCTTATTTTGTTGCAAAATTGCAGAAATTTCACTTACTTCAGGGTAATAAGTAAGAATTTTTTCTTATTTTGGAACAAAAAAGACAGAAATTCCTTTTGTTTTGGGGAGAAAGACAGAAATTCCACTTATTTAGAGTCAAAAACGCAGAAATTCCCCTTATTTTGGAGCAAAAATGAAGAAATTTCCCTTTTTAATGGCAAAAAGTTATGCATTCTTCTTATTTTCGGGCAAAAAGGCAGAAATTCCCCGTATTTTGGAGCAAAATTGCTGACATTCCACTAATTGTGGTGCAAAAAGGCAGAAATTCCCTATATGTTAGGTCAAAAAGACAGAAATTCTCCTTATTTTAGGGCAAAATTCAGAAATTTAACTTATTTTGAGGCAAAATTGCAGAAATTTCATTTATTTCAGAAAAAAAGCAAAATTTTCTTATTTTGGGGCAAAAAGGCAGAAATTTCTTTTATTTTGGTACAAAATTGCAGAAATTTTTCTTAATTTGGGGCAAAAAGGCAGAAATTTCCCATATTTTGGGGCAAAAATGCAGAAATTCCCCTTATTTTGAGGTAAAAAGGCTGAAATTCCCCTTATTTGGGGTCAAAATGCAGAAATTTCTATTATTTTGGGGGAAAATTCCAGAAATTTCTCTTATTTTGGGGCAAAATTGCAGAAATTTCACTTATTTTGGGGCAAAATTGCAGAAAATTCACTTATTTCAGGGAAAAAAGGCAGAAATTTTCCTTATTATTGGGCAAAAAAACAGAAATTCCTAATATTTTGTGGCAAAAATGCAGAAATTCCCCTTATTTTAAGGTAAAAAGGCTGATATTCCCCTTATTTGGGGGCAAAAAGGCAGAAATTTTCCTTATTTTGGGGCAAAAACGACAGAAATTCCCTTTGTTTTCGGGGAAAAAGACAGAAATTCCACATATTTAGAGGCAAAAAAGCAGAAATTTCCCTTATTTTGGAGCAAAATTGCAAAAATTTCCCTTTTTTATGGCAAAAAGGTATGCATTCTTCTTATTATCGGGCAAAAATCCAGAAATTCCCCTTATTTTGAGGTAAAAAGGCTGAAATTCCCCTTATTTGGGGGCAAATACGCAGAAATTTTCCTTATTTTGGGGCAAAATTGCAGAAATTTCACTTATTTCAGGGTAATAAGTCAGAAATTTTCTTTATTTTGGGGCTAAAAGGACAGAAATTTCCTTTGTTTTGGGAGAAAAAGACAGAAATTCTACTTATTTAGAGTCAAAAATGCAGAAATTCCTCTTATTTGGGGAAAAAATGAAGAAATTTCCCTTCTTTATGGCAAAAAGGTAAGCATTCTTCTTATTTTTGGGCAAAAAGGCAGAAATTCCCCGTATTTTGGAGCAAAATTGCAGAAATTCCCCTAATTGTGGGGCAAAAAGGCAGAAATTCCCTATATGTTGGGGCAAAAAGACAGGAATTCTCCTTATTTTGGGTCAATACTCAGAAATTCCACTTATTTTGGGGCAAAATTCCAGAAATTTCACTTATTTTGGGGCAAAATTGTAGAAATTTCACTTATTTTGGGGCAAAATTTCAGAAATTTCATTTATTTCAGAAAAAAAATAAGCAGAAATTTTCTTATTTGGAAGCAAAAAGGCAGAAATTTCTTTTATTTTGGTACAAAATGGCAGAAATTTCCCTTAATTTGGGGCAAAATTGCAGAAATTTCACTTATTTTGGGGCAAAATTGCAGAAATATCACTTATTTCAGGGAAAAAAGGCAGAAATTTTCCTTATTTTGGGGCAAAAAAGCAGAAATTCCTTATATTTTGTGGCAAAAATGCAGAAGTTCCCTTTATTTTGAGGAAAAATGGCTGAAATTCCCCTTTTTTGGGGGCATAAAGGCAGAAATTTCCCTTATTTTGTTGCAAAATTGCAGAAATTTCACTTACTTCAGGGTAATAAGTAAAATTTTTTTCTTATTTTGGAACAAAAAAGAAGGAAATTCCCTTTGTTTTGGGGGAGAAAGACAGAAATTCCACTTATTTAGAGTCAAAAAGGCAGAAATTCCCCTTATTTTGGAGCAAAAATGAAGAAATTTTTTTTTTTATGGCAAAAAGGTATGCATTCTTATTTTCGGGCAAAAAGGCAGAAATTCCCCGTATTTTGGAGCAAAATTGCAGACATTCCCCTAATTGTGGGGCAAAAAGGCAGAAATTCTCTATATGTTAGGGCAAAAAGACAGAAATTCTTCTTATTTTGGGGCAAAACTCAGAAATTCCACTTATTTTGGGGCAAAATTCCAGAAATTTCCATTATTTTGGGGCAAAATTGCAGAAATTTCACTTATTTTGGGGAAAAATTTCAGAAATTTCACTTATTTCAGAAAAAAAAGCAGAAATTTTCTTATTTGGAAGCAAAAATGCAGAAATTTCTTTTATTTTGGTACAAAATTGCAGAAATTTCCCTTAATTTGGGGCAAAATTGCAGAAATTTCACTTATTTTGGGGCAAAATTGCAGAAATTGCACTTATTTCAGGGAAAAAAGGCAGAAATTTTCCTTATTTTGGGGCAAAAAGACAGAAATTCCCTTTGTTTTGGGGAAAAAGACAGAAATTCCACTTATTCAGATGCAAAAAAGCAGAAATTTCCCTTATTTTGGAGCAAAATATCAGAAATTTCACTTATTTCAGGTTAATAAGTCAGAAATTTCCCTTATTTTGGTGCAAAAAGGACCCAAATTCCCTTTGTTTTGGGGGACAAAGACAGAAATTCCACATATTTAGAGGCATAAAAGCAGAAATTCCCCTTATTTTGGAGCAAAAATGAAGAAATTTTCTTTTTTTATGGCAAAAAGGTATGCATTCTTCTTATTTTTGAGCAAAAAGGCAGAAATTCCCCGTGTTTTGGAGCAAAATTGCAGACATTCCCCTAATTGTGGGGCAAAAAGGCAGATATTCCCTATATGTTGGGGCAAAAAGACAGAAACTCTCCTTATTTTGTGTCAAAACTCAGAAATTCCACTAATTTTGGGGCAAAATTCCAGAAATTTCACTTATTTTGGGGCAAAATAGTAGAAATTTCACTTATTTTGGGGAAAAATTTCAGAAATTTCACTTATTTCAGAAAAAAAAAGCAGAAATTTTCTTATTTGGAAGCAAAAATGCAGAAATTTCTTTTATTTTGGTACAAAATTGCAGAAATTTCCCTTAATTTGGGGCAAAATTGCAGAAATTTCACTTATTTTGGGGCAAAATTGCAGAAATTGCACTTATTTCAGGGAAAAAAGGCAGAAATTTTCCTTATTTTGGGGCAAAAAGGCAGAAATTCCTTATATTTTGTGGCAAAAATGCAGAAATTCCCCTTATTTTGAGGTAAGATGGCTGAAATTCCCCTTATTTGGGGGCAAAAAAGCAGAAATTTCCCTTATTTTGTTGCAAAATTGCAGAAATTTCACTTACTTCAGGGTAATAAGTAAGAAATTTTTCTTATTTTGGAACAAAAAAGACAGAAATTCCCTTTGTTTTGGGGAAGAAAGACAGAAATTCCACTTATTTAGAGTCAAAAAGGCAGAAATTCCCATTATTTTGGAGCAAAAATGAAGAAATTTCACTTTTTTATGGCAAAAAGTTATGCATTCTTCTTATTTTCGGGCAAAAAGGCAGAAATTCCCCATATTTTGGAGCAAAATTGCAGACATTCCCCTAATTGTGTGGCAAAAAGGCAGAAATTGGCTATATGTTGGGGCAAAAAGACAGAAATTCTCCTTATTTTAGGGCAAAATTCAGAAATTTAACTTATTTTGAGGCAAAATTGCAGAAATTTCATTTATTTCAGAAAAAAAGCAAAATTTTCTTATTTTGGGGCAAAAAGGCAGAAATTTCTTTTATTTTCGTACAAAATTGCAGAAATATTTCTTAATTTGGGGCAAAAAGGCAGAAATTTCCCATATTTTGGGGCAAAAATGCAGAAATTCCTCTTATTTTGAGGTAAAAAGGCTGAAGTTCCCCTTATTTGGGGTCAAAAAGCAGAAATTTCTCTTATTTGGTGCAAAATTCCAGAAATTTCCCTTATTTTGGGGCAAAATTGCAGTAATTTCACTTATTTTGGGGCAAAATTGCAGAAAATTCACTTATTTCAGGGAAAAAAGGCAGAAATTTTCCTTATTTTTGGGCAAAAAAACAGAAATTCCTAATATTTTGTGGCAAAAATGCAGAAATTCCCCTTATTTTGAGGTAAAAAGGCTGATATTCCCCTTTTTTGGGGGCAAAAAGGCAGAAATTTTCCTTATTTTGGGGCAAAAAAGACAGAAATTCCCTTTGTTTTCGGGGAAAAAGACAGAAATTCCACATATTTAGAGGCAAAAAAGCAGAAATTTCCCTTACTTTGGAGCAAAATTGCAAAAATTTACCTTTTTTATGGCAAAAAGGTATGCATTCTTCTTATTATCGGGCAAAAAGGCAGAAATTCCCTGTATTTTGGAGCAAAATTGCAGAAATTCCCCTAATTGTGGGGCAAAAAGGCAGAAATTCCCTATATGTTAGGGCAAAAAGACAGAAATTCTCCTTATTGTGGGTCAAAACTCAGAAATTCCACCTAATTTGGGGCATAATTCCAGAAATTTCACTTATTTTGGGGCAAAATTTCAGAAATTTCACTTATTTCAGAAAAAAAAGCAGAAATTTTCTTATTTGGAATAAAAAAGGCAGAAATATCTTTTATTATGGTACAAAATTGCAGAAATTTTCCTTATTTTGGGGCAAAATTGCAGAAATTTCACTTATTTTGGGGCAAAATTGCAGAAATTTCATTTATTTCAGGGAAAAAAGGCAGAAATTTTCCTTATTTTGGGTCAAAAAGGCAGAAATTCCTAATATTTTGTGGCAAAAATGCAGAAATTCCTCTTATTTTGAGGTAAAAAGGCTGAAATTCCCCTTATTTGGGGGCAAAAAGGCATAAATTTCACTTACTTCAGGGTAATAATTCAGAAATTTTCCTTATTTTGAAACAAAAAAGACAGAAATTCCCTTTGTTTTGGGGGAAAAAGACAGAAATTCCACTTATTTAGAGTCAAAAAGGCAGAAATTCCCCTTATTTTGGAGCAAAAATGAAGAAATTTCCCTTTTTTATGGCAAAAAGTTATGCATTCTTATTATTTTCGGGCAAAAAGGCAGAAATTCCCCGTATTTTGAGGCAAAATTGCAGAAATTTCATTTATTTCAGAAAAAAAGCAAAATTTTCTTATTTTGGGGCAAAAAGGCAGAAATTTCTTTTATTTTGGTACAAAATTGTAGAAATTTTTCTTAATTTGGGGCAAAAAGGCAAAAATTTCCCATATTTTGGGGCAAAAATGCAGAAATTCCCCTTATTTTGAGGTAAAAAGGCTGAAATTCTCCTTATTTGGGGTCAAAAAGCAGAAATTTCTATTATTTTGAGGGAAAATTCCAGAAATTTCCCTTATTTTGGGGCAAAATTGCAGAAAATTCACAAATTTCAGGGAAAAAAGGCAGAAATTTTCTTTATTTTTGGGCAAAAAAACAGAAATTCCTAATATTTTGTGGCAAAAATGCAAAAATTCCCCTTATTTTGAGGTAAAAAGGCTGATATTCCCCTTATTTGGGGGCAAAAAGGAAGAAATTTTCTTTATTTTGGGACAAAAAAGACAGAAATTCGCTTTGTTTTCGGGGAAAAAGACAGAAATTCCACATATTTAGAGGCAAAAAAGCAGAAATTTCCCTTATTTTGGAGCAAAATTGCAAAAATTTCCTTTTTTATGGCAAAAAGGTATGCATTCTTATTATTATCGGGCAAAAAGGCAGAAATTCCCCGTATTTTGGAGCAAAATTGCAGAAATTTCCCTAATTGTGGGGCAAAAAGGCAGAAATTCTCTATATGTTAGGGCAAAAAGACAGAAATTCTTCTTATTTTGTGGCAAAACTCAGAAATTCCACTTATTTTGGGGCAAAATTCAAGAAATTTCCATTATTTTGGGGCAGAATTGCAGAAATTTCACTTATTTTGGGGCAAAATTGGAGAAATTTCACTTATTTCAGGAAAAAAAGGCAGAAATTTTCCTTATTTTGGGGCAAAAAGGCAGAAATTCCTAATATTTTGTGGCAAAAATCCGGAAATTCTCCTTATTTTGAGGTAAAAAGGCTGAAATTCCCCTTATTTGGGGGCAAAAACGCAGAAATTTCCCTTATTTTGTTGCAAAATTGCAGAAATTTCACTTACTTCAGGGTAATAAGTAAAAATGTTTTCTTATTTTGGAAAAAAAAAGACAGAAATTCCCTTTGTTTTGGGGGAGAAAGACAGAAATTCCACTTATTTAGAGTCAAAAAGGCAGAAATTCCCCTTATTTTGGAGCAAAAATGAAGAAATTTTCCTTTTTTATGGCAAAAAGGTATGTATTCTTATTTTCGGGCAAAAAGGCAGAAATTCCCCGTATTTTGGAGCAAAATTGCAGACATTCCCCTAATTGTGGGGCAAAAAGGCAGAAATTCCCTATATGTTAGGGCAAAAAGACAGAAATTCTTCTTATTTTGGGGCAAAACTCAGAAATTCCACTTATTTTGGGGCAAAATTCCAGAAATTTCCATTATTTTGGGGCAAAATTGCAGAAATTTCACTTATTTTGGGGCAAAATTGCAGAAATTTCACTTATTTCAGGGAAAAAAGGCAGAAATTTTCCTTATTTTGGGGCAAAAAGGCAGAAATTCCTAATATTTTGTGGCAAAAATCCAGAAATTCCCCTTATTTTGAGGTAAAAAAGCTGAAATTCCCCTTATTTGGGGGCAAATACGCAGAAATTTCCCTTATTTTGGGGCAAAATTGCAGAAATTACACTTATTTCAGGGTAATAAGTCAGAAATTTTCTTTATTTTGGGGCTAAAAGGACAGAAATTTCCTTTGTTTTGGGAGAAAAAGACAGAAATTCTACTTATTTAGAGTCAAAAATGCAGAAATTCCTCTTATTTGGGGAAAAAATGAAGAAATTTCCCTTTTTTATGGCAAAAAGGTATGCATTCTTCTTATTTTTGGGCAAAAAGGCAGAAATTCCCCGTATTTTGGAGCAAAATTGCAGAAATTCCCCTAATTGTGGGGCAAAAAGGCAGAAATTCCCTATATGTTGGGGCAAAAAGACAGAAATTCTCCTTATTTTGGGTCAAAACTCAGAAATTCCACTTATTTTGGGGCAAAATTCCAGAAATTTCACTAATTTTGGGGCAAAATTGTAGAAATTTCACTTATTTTGGGGCAAAATTTCAGAAATTTCATTTATTTCAGAAAAAAAAATAAGCAGAAATTTTCTTATTTGGAAGCAAAAAGGCAGAAATTTCTTTTATTTTGGTACAAAATGGCAGACATTTTCCTTAATTTGGGGCAAAATTGCAGAAATTTCACTTATTTTGGGGCAAAATTGCAGAAATTTCACTTATTTCAGGGAAAAAAGGCAGAAATTTTCCTTATTTTTGGGCAAAAAGGCAGAAATTTCTTATATTTTGTGGCAAAAATGCAGAAGTTCCCTTTATTTTGAGGAAAAATGGCTGAAATTCCCCTTATTTGGGGGCAAAAAGGCAGAAATTTCCCTTATTTTGTTGCAAAATTGCAGAAATTTCACTTACTTCAGGGTAATAAGTAAGAATTTTTTCTTATTTTGGAACAAAAAAGACAGAAATTCCTTTTGTTTTGGGGAGAAAGACAGAAATTCCACTTATTTAGAGTCAAAAACGCAGAAATTCCCCTTATTTTGGAGCAAAAATGAAGAAATTTCACTTTTTAATGGCAAAAAGTTATGCATTCTTCTTATTTTCGGGCAAAAAGGCAGAAATTCCCCGTATTTTGGAGCAAAATTGCTGACATTCCACTAATTGTGGTGCAAAAAGGCAGAAATTCCCTATATGTTAGGTCAAAAAGACAGAAATTCTCCTTATTTTAGGGCAAAATTCAGAAATTTAACTTATTTTGAGGCAAAATTGCAGAAATTTCATTTATTTCAGAAAAAAAGCAAAATTTTCTTATTTTGGGGCAAAAAGGCAGAAATTTCTTTTATTTTGGTACAAAATTGCAGAAATTTTTCTTAATTTGGGGCAAAAAGGCAGAAATTTCCCATATTTTGGGGCAAAAATGCAGAAATTCCCCTTATTTTGAGGTAAAAAGGCTGAAATTCCCCTTATTTGGGGTCAAAATGCAGAAATTTCTATTATTTTGGGGGAAAATTCCAGAAATTTCTCTTATTTTGGGGCAAAATTGCAGAAATTTCACTTATTTTGGGGCAAAATTGCAGAAAATTCACTTATTTCAGGGAAAAAAGGCAGAAATTTTCCTTATTATTGGGCAAAAAAACAGAAATTCCTAATATTTTGTGGCAAAAATGCAGAAATTCCCCTTATTTTAAGGTAAAAAGGCTGATATTCCCCTTATTTGGGGGCAAAAAGGCAGAAATTTTCCTTATTTTGGGGCAAAAACGACAGAAATTCCCTTTGTTTTCGGGGAAAAAGACAGAAATTCCACATATTTAGAGGCAAAAAAGCAGAAATTTCCCTTATTTTGGAGCAAAATTGCAAAAATTTCCCTTTTTTATGGCAAAAAGGTATGCATTCTTCTTATTATCGGGCAAAAATCCAGAAATTCCCCTTATTTTGTGGTAAAAAGGCTGAAATTCCCCTTATTTGGGGGCAAATACGCAGAAATTTCCCTTATTTTGGGGCAAAATTGCAGAAATTTCACTTATTTCAGGGTAATAAGTCAGAAATTTTCTTTATTTTGGGGCTAAAAGGACAGAAATTTCCTTTGTTTTGAAAGAAGAAGACAGAAATTCTACTTATTTAGAGTCAAAAATGCAGAAATTCCTCTTATTTGGGGAAAAAATGAAGAAATTTCCCTTCTTTATGGCAAAAAGGTAAGCATTCTTCTTATTTTTGGGCAAAAAGGCAGAAATTCCCCGTATTTTGGAGCAAAATTGCAGAAATTCCCCTAATTGTGGGGCAAAAAGGCAGAAATTCCCTATATGTTGGGGCAAAAAGACAGGAATTCTCCTTATTTTGGGTCAATACTCAGAAATTCCACTTATTTTGGGGCAAAATTCCAGAAATTTCACTTATTTTGGGCCAAAATTGTAGAAATTTCACTTATTTTGGGGCAAAATTTCAGAAATTTCATTTATTTCAGAAAAAAAAATAAGCAGAAATTTTCTTATTTGGAAGCAAAAAGGCAGAAATTTCTTTTATTTTGGTACAAAATGGCAGAAATTTCCCTTAATTTGGGGCAAAATTGCAGAAATTTCACTTATTTTGGGGCAAAATTGCAGAAATATCACTTATTTCAGGGAAAAAAGGCAGAAATTTTCCTTATTTTGGGGCAAAAAAGCAGAAATTCCTTATATTTTGTGGCAAAAATGCAGAAGTTCCCTTTATTTTGAGGAAAAATGGCTGAAATTCCCCTTTTTGGGGGGCATAAAGGCAGAAATTTCCCTTATTTTGTTGCAAAATTGCAGAAATTTCACTTACTTCAGGGTAATAAGTAAAATTTTTTTCTTATTTTGGAACAAAAAAGAAGGAAATTCCCTTTGTTTTGGGGGAGAAAGACAGAAATTCCACTTATTTAGAGTCAAAAAGGCAGAAATTCCCCTTATTTTGGAGCAAAAATGAAGAAATTTTTTTTTTATGGCAAAAAGGTATGCATTCTTATTTTCGGGCAAAAAGGCAGAAATTCCCCGTATTTTGGAGCAAAATTGCAGACATTCCCCTAATTGTGGGGCAAAAAGGCAGAAATTCTCTATATGTTAGGGCAAAAAGACAGAAATTCTTCTTATTTTGGGGCAAAACTCAGAAATTCCACTTATTTTGGGGCAAAATTCCAGAAATTTCCATTATTTTGGGGCAAAATTGCAGAAATTTCACTTATTTTGGGGCAAAATTGCAGAAATTTCACTTATATCAGGGAAAAAAGGCAGAAATTTTCTTTATTTTGGGGCAAAAAGGCAGAAATTCCTAATATTTTGTGGCAAAAATCCAGAAATTCCCCTTATTTTGAGGTAAAAAAGCTGAAATTCCCCTTATTTGGGGGCAAATACGCAGAAATTTCCCTTATTTTGGGGCAAAATTGCAGAAATTTCACTTATTTCAGGGTAATAAGTCAGAAATTTTCTTTATTTTGGGGCTAAAAGGACAGAAATTTCTTTTGTTTTGGGAGAAAAAGACAGAAATTCTACTTATTTAGAGTCAAAAATGCAGGAATTCCTCTTATTTGGGGAAAAAATGAAGAAATTTCCCTTTTTTATGGCAAAAAGGTATGCATTCTTCTTATTTTTGGGCAAAAAGGCAGAAATTCGCCGTATTTTGGAGCAAAATTGCAGAAATTCCCCTAATTGTGGGGCAAAAAGGCAGAAATTCCCTATATGTTGGGGCAAAAAGACAGAAATTCTCCTTATTTTGGGTCAAAACTCAGAAATTTCACTTATTTTGGGGCAAAATTCCAGAAATTTCACTTATTTTGGGGCAAAATTACAGAAATTTCATTTATTTCAGAAAAAAAATAAGCAGAAATTTTCTTATTTGGAAGCAAAAAGGCAGAAATTTCTTTTATTTTGGTACAAAATGGCAGAAATTTCCCTTAATTTGGGGCAAAATTGCAGAAATTTCACTTATTTTGGGGCAAAATTGCAGATATTTCACTTGTTTCAGGGAATAAAGGCAGAAATTTTCCTTATTTTGGGGCAAAAAGGCAGAAATTCCTTATATTTTGTGGCAAAAATGCAGAAGTTCCCTTTATTTTGAGGTAAAATGGCTGAAATTCCCCTTATTTGGGGGCAAAAAGGCAGAAATTTCTCTTATTTTGTTGCAAAATTGCAGAAATTTCACTTACTTCAGGGTAATAAGTAAGAATTTTTTCTTATTTTGGAACAAAAAAGACAGAAATTCCCTTTGTTTTGGGAGAGAAAGACAGAAATTCCACTTATTTAGAGTCAAAAACGCAGAAATTCACCTTATTTTGGAGCAAAAATGAAGAAATTTCCCTTTTTAATGGCAAAAAGTTATGCATTCTTCTTATTTTTGGGCAAAAAGGCAGAAATTCCCCGTATTTTGGAGCAAAATTGCAGAAATTCCCCTAATTGTGGGGCAAAAAGGCAGAAATTCTTTATATGTTGGGGCAAAAAGACAGGAATTCTCATTTTGGGTCAAAACTCAGAAATTCCACTTATTTTGGGGCAAAATTCCAGAAATTTCACTTATTTTGGGGCAAAATTGTAAAATTTCACTTATTTTGGGGCAAAATTTCAGAAATTTCATTTATTTCAGAAAAAAAATAAGCAGAAATTTTCTTATTTGAAAGCAAAAAGGCAGAAATTTCTTTTATTTTGGTACAAAATGGCAGAAATTTCCCTTAATTTGGGGCAAAATTGCAGAAATTTCACTTATTTTGGGGCAAAATTGCAGATATTTCACTTATTTCAGGGAAAAAAGGCAGAAATTTTCCTTATTTTGGGGCAAAAAAGCAGAAATTCCTTATATTTTGTGGCAAAAATGCAGAAGTTCCCTTTATTTTGAGGAAAAATGGCTGAAATTCCCCTTTTTTGGGGGCATAAAGGCAGAAATTTCCTTTATTCTGTTGCAAAATTGCAGAAATTTCACTTACTTCAGGGTAATAAGTAAAAATTTTTTCTTATTTTGGAACAAAAAGACAGAAATTCCCTTTGTTTTGGGGGAGAAAGACAGAAATTCCACTTATTTAGAGTCAAAAAGGCAGAAATTCCCCTTATTTTGGAGCAAAAATGAAGAAATTTTCCTTTTTTATGGCAAAAAGGTATGCATTCTTATTTTCGGGCAAAAAGGCAGAAATTCCCCGTATTTTGGAGCAAAATTGCAGACATTCCCCTAATTGTGGTGCAAAAAGGCATAAATTCACTATATGTTGGGTCAAAAAGACAGAAATTCTCCTTATTTTAGGGCAAAATTCAGAAATTTAACTTATTTTGAGGCAAAATTGCAGAAATTTCATTTATTTCAGAAAAAAAGCAAAATTTTCTTATTTTGGGGCAAAAAGGCAGAAATTTCTTTTATTTTGGTACAAAACTGCAGGAATTTTTCTTAATTTGGGGCAAAAAGGCAGAAATTTCCCATATTTTGGGGCAAAAATGCAGAAATTCCCCTTATTTTGAGGTAAAAAGGCTGAAATTCTCCTTATTTGGGGTCAAAAAGCAGAAATTTCTCTTATTTTGGGGCAAAATTCCAGAAATTTCCCTTATTTTGGGGCAAAATTGCAGAAATTTCACTTATTTTGGGGCAAAATTGCAGAAAATTCACTTATTTCAGGGAAAAAAGGCAGAAATTTTCCTTATTTTTGGGCAAAAATCAGAAATTCCTAATATTTTGTGGCAAAAATGCAGAAATTCCCCTTATGTTGAGGTAAAAAGGCTGATATTCCCCTTATTTGGGGGCAAAAAGGCAGAAATTTTCCTTATTTTGGGGCAAAAACGACAGAAATTCCCTTTGTTTTCGGGGAAAAAGACAGAAATTCCACATATTTAGAGGCAAAAAAGCAAAAATTTCCCTTATTTTGGAGCAAAATTGCAAAAATTTCCCTTTTTTATGGCAAAAAGGTATGCATTCTTCTTATTATTGGGCAAAAAGGCAGAAATTCCCCATATTTTGGAGCAAAATTGCAGAAATTCCCCTAATTGTGGGGCAAAAAGGCAGAAATTCCCTATATGTTAGGGCAAAAAGACAGAAATTCTTCTTATTTTGGGGCAAAACTCAGAAATTCCACTTATTTTGTGGCAAAATTCCAAAAATTTCCATTATTTTGGGGCAAAATTGCAGAAATTTCACTTATTTTGAAGCAAAATTGCAGAAATTTCACTTATTTCAGGGAAAAAAGGCAGAAATTTTCCTTATTTTGGGGCAAAAAGGCAGAAATTCCTAATATTTTGTGGCAAAAATCCAGAAATTCCCCTTATTTTGAGGTAAAAAGGCTGAAATTCCCCTTATTTGGGGGCAAATACGCAGAAATTTCCCTTATTTTGGGGCAAAATTGCAGAAATTTCACTTATTTCAGGGTAATAAGTCAGAAATTTTCTTTATTTTGGGGCTAAAAGGACAGAAATTTCCTTTGTTTTGGGAGAAAAAGACAGAAATTCTACTTATTTAGAGTCAAAAATGGTGAAATTCCTCTTATTTGGGGAAAAAATGAAGAAATTTCCCTTTTTATGGCAAAAAGGTATGCATTCTTCTTATTTTTGGGCAAAAAGGCAGAAATTCCCCGTATTTTGGAGCAAAATTGCAGAAATTCCCCTAATTGTGGGGCAAAAAGGCAGAAATTCCCTATATGTTGGGGCAAAAAGACAGAAATTCTCATTATTTTGGGTCAAAACTCAGAAATTCCACTTATTTTGGGGCAAAATTCCAGAAATTTCACTTATTTTGGGGCAAAATTGTAGAAATTTCACTTATTTTGGGGCAAAATTTCAGAAATTTCACTTATTTTGGGGCAAAATTGTAGAAATTTCACTTATTTTGGGGCAAAATTTCAGAAATTTCATTTATTTCAGAAAAAAATAAGCAGAAATTTTCTTATTTGGAAGCAAAAAGGCAGAAATTTCTTTTATTTTGGTACAAAATGGCAGAAATTTCCCTTAATTTGGGGCAAAATTGCAGAAATTTCACTTATTTTGGGGCAAAATTGCAGATATTTCACTTGTTTCAGGGAATAAAGGCAGAAATTTTCCTTATTTTGGGGAAAAAAGGCAGAAATTCCTTATATTTTGTGGCAAAAATGCAGAAGTTCCCTTTATTTTGAGGTAAAATGGCTGAAATTCCCCTTATTTGGGGGCAAAAAGGCAGAAATTTCTCTTATTTTGTTGCAAAATTGCAGAAATTTCACTTACTTCAGGGTAATAAGTAAGAATTTTTTCTTATTTTGGAACAAAAAAGACAGAAATTCCCTTTGTTTTGGGAGAGAAAGACAGAAATTCCACTTATTTAGAGTCAAAAACGCAGAAATTCCCCTTATTTTGGAGCAAAAATGAAGAAATTTCCCTTTTTAATGGCAAAAAGTTATGCATTCTTCTTATTTTCGGGCAAAAAGGCAGAAATTCCCCGTATTTTGGAGCAAAATTGCAGAAATTCCCCTAGTTGTGGGGCAAAAAGGCAGAAATTCCATATATGTTAGGGCAAAAATACAGAAATTCTCCTTCTTTTGGTGCAAAACTCAGAAATTCCACATATTTTTGGGCAAATTTCAAAAAATTTCCATTATTTTGGGGCAAAATTGCAGAAATTTCACTTATTTTGGGGCAAAATTGCAGAAATTTCACTTATTTCAGGGAAAAAAGGCAGAAATTTTCCTTATTTTGGGGCAAAAAGGCAGAAATTCCTAATATTTTGTGGCAAAAATCCAGAAATTCCCTTTATTTTGAGGTAAAAAGGCTGAAAGTCCCCTTATTTGGGGGCAAAATCACAGAAATTTCCCTTATTTTGGGGCAAAA
Source organism: Micromys minutus (assembly GCF_963924665.1). Taxonomy (NCBI): domain Eukaryota; kingdom Metazoa; phylum Chordata; class Mammalia; order Rodentia; family Muridae; genus Micromys; species Micromys minutus. Next base: position 698,091 of record NW_027667200.1, on the reverse strand, counting down.
TTGCAGAAATTTCACTTATTTCAGGGTAATAAGTCAGAAATTTTCTTTATTTTGGGGCTAAAATGACAGAAATTTCCTTTGTTTTGAAAGAAAAAGACAGAAATTCTACTTATTTAGAGTCAAAAATGCAGAAATTCCTCTTATTTGGGGAAAAAATGAAGAAATTTCCCTTTTTTATGGCAAAAAGGTATGCATTCTTCTTATTTTTGGGCAAAAAGGAAGAAATTCCCCGTATTTTGAAGCAAAATTGCAGAAATTCCCCTAATTGTGGAACAAAAAGGCAGAAATTCCCTATATGTTGGGGCAAAAAGACAGAAATTCTCCTTATTTTCGGGCAAAACTCAGAAGTTTACTTATTTTAGGGCAAAATTCCAGAAATTTCCCTTATTTTGGGGCAAAATTGCTGAAATTTCACCTATTTTGGGGCAAAATTGCAGAAATTTCACTTATTTCAGAAAAAAAAGCAGAAATTTTCTTAATTTGGGGCAAAAAGGCTGAAATTTCTTTTATTTTGGTACAAAATTGCAGAAATTTTTCTTATTTTGGAGCAAAAATGTAGAAATTTCCCATATTTTGGGGCAAAAATGCAGAAATTCTTTTTATTTTGAGGAAAAAGGCTGAAATTCCCCTTATTTGGGGGCAAAAAGGCAGAAATTTCCTTTATTTTGGGGCAAAATTGCAGAAATTTCACTTATTTCAGGGTAATAAGTCAGAAATTTTCTTTATTTTGCGCAAAAAACAGAGAAATTTTTTTTGATTTGTGGGGAAAACACAGAAATTCCACTTTTTTAGAGGCAAAAAAGGAGAAATTCCTTTTATTTTTTAGCAAAAAATGAAGAAATTTCCCTTATTTGTGGCAAAAGGTATACATTCCCCTTATTTTCAGGCTAAAAAGCAGAAATTTCCCGTATTTTGGAGCAAAATTGCAGAAATTCCCCTAATTGTGGGGCAAAAAGGCAGAAATTCCCTATATGTTAGTGCAAAAAGACAGAAATTCTCCTTATTTTGGGGCAAAACTCAGAAATTCCACTTATTTTGGGGCAAAATTCCAGAAATTTCCCTTATTTTGGGGCAACATTGCAGAAATTTCACTTATTTTGGGGCAAAATTCCAGAAATTTCACTTATTTATGGGAAAAAAATCAGAAAATATTTTATTTTGGGGCAAAAAGGCAGAAATTTCTTATATTTTGGTAAAAAATTTCAGAAATTTTTCTTATTTTGGGGCAAAAAGGCAGAAATTTCCCATATTTTAGGGCAAAAATGCAGAAATTCCCCTTTTTTTGAGGTAAAAAGGATGAAATTCCCCTATTTGCGGGCAAAAAGGCAGACATTTCCCTTATTTTGGGGCAAAATTGCAGAAATTTCACATATTTCAGGGAAAAAAGGCAGAAATTTTCCTTATTTTGAGGCAAAATTGCAGAAATTTCACTTATTTTGGGGCAAAATTGGAGAAATTTTACTTATGTCAGGGTAATAAGTCAGAAATTTTTTTTACTTTGGGGCAAAAAAGACAGAAATTCCCATTGTTTTGAGGTAAAAAGACAGAAATTCCACTTATTTAGAGGCAAAAAAGCAGAAATTCCCCTTATTTGTGAGCAAAAATGAAGAAATTTCCCTTTTTTATGGCAAAAAGTTATGCATTCTTCTTATTTTTGGGCAAAAACCAGAAATTTTTTGTATTTTGGTGCAAAATTGCAGAAATTCCTCTAATTGTGGGGCAAAAAGGCAGAAATTCCCTATATTTTGTGGCATAAAGACAGAAATTCTCCTTATTTTGGGGCAAAACTCAGAAATTCCACTTATTTTAAGGCAAAATTCCAGAAATTTCCCTTATTTTGGGGCAAAATTGCAGAAATTTCACTTATTTTGGGGCAAAATTGCAGAAATGTCACTTATTTAAGGGAAAAAAAGCAGAAATTTTTTTTATTTGGTGGCAAAAATGCAGAAATTCCTAATATTTTGTGGTAAAAATGCAGAAATTCCCCTTATTTTGAGGTAAAAAGGCTGTAATCCCCCTTATTTGGGGGCAAAAAGGCAGAAATTTCCCTTATTTGGGGCAAAATTCCAGAAATTTCTCTTATTTCATGGTAATAAGTCAGAAATTTTCATTATTTTGGGCAAAAAAGACAGAAATTCCCTTTGTTTTGGGGGAAAAATACATAAATTCCACTTATTTAGAGACAAAAAAGCAGAAATTCCCCTTATTTTGGCGCAAAATTGCATAAATTTCACTTACTTCAGGGTAATAAGTCAGAAATTTTCCTTATTTTTGGGCAAAAAAGACAGAAATTACCTTTGTTTTGGGGGAAAAAGACAGAAATTCCACTTATTTAGAGGCAGAAAAGCAAAAGTTTCCCTTATTTCGGAGCATAAATTAAGAAATTTCCCTTTTTTATGGCAAAAAGTTATGCATTCTACTTATTTTCACGCAAAAAGGAAGAAATTACCCGTATTTTGGAGCAAAATTGCAGAAATTCCTCCAATTGTTGAGCAAAAAGGCAGAAATTCCCTATATGTTGGGGCAAAAAGACAGAAATTCTCCTTATTTTTGGTCAAAACTCAGAAATTCCACTTATTTTGGGGCAAAATTTCAGATATTTCACTTATTTTGGGGCAAAATTGCAGAAATTTCACATATTTCAGGGAAAAAAGGCAGAAATTTTCCTTATTTTGGGGCAAAAAGGCAGAAATTCCTAATATTTTGTGGCAAAAATCTAGAAATTCCCTTTATTTTGAGGTAAAAAGGCTGAAATTCCCCTTATTTGGGGGCAAAATCGCAGAAATTTCCCTTATTTTGGGGCAAAATTGCAGAAATTTCACTTATTTCAGGGTAATAAGTCAGAAATTTTCTTTATTTTGGGGCTAAAAGGACAGAAATTTCCTTTGTTTTGAAAGAAAAAGACAGAAATTCTACTTATTTAGAGTCAAAAATGCAGAAATTCCTCTTATTTGGGGAAAAAATGAAGAAATTTCCCTTTTTTATGGCAAAAAGGTATGCATTCTTCTTATTTTTGGGCAAAAAGGCAGAAATTCCCCGTATTTTGGAGCAAAATTGCAGACATTCCCCTAATTGTGGGGCAAAAAGGCAGAAATTCCCTATATGTTGGGGCAAAAAGACAGAAATTCTCCTTATTTTGGGTCAAAACTCAGAAATTCCACTTATTTTGGGGCAAAATTCCAGAAATTTCACTTATTTTGGGGCAAAATTGTAGAAATTTCACTTATTTTGGGGCAAAATTTCAGAAATTTCATTTATTTCAGAAAAAAAATAAGCAGAAATTTTCTTATTTGGAAGCAAAAAGGCAGAAATTTCTTTTATTTTGGTACAAAATGGGAGAAATTTCCCTTAATTTGGGGCAAAATTGCAGAAATTTCACTTATTTTGGGGCAAAATTGCAGATATTTCACTTGTTTCAGGGAATAAAGGCAGAAATTTTCCTTATTTTGGGGAAAAAAAGGCAGAAATTCCTTATATTTTGTGGCAAAAATGCAGAAGTTCCCTTTATTTTGAAGTAAAATGGCTGAAATTCCCGTTATTTGGGGGCAAAAAGGCAGAAATTTCTCTTATTTTGTTGCAAAATTGCAGAAATTTCACTTACTTCAGGGTAATAAGTAAGAATTTTTTCTTATTTTGGAACAAAAAAGACAGAAATTCCCTTTGTTTTGGGAGAGAAAGACAGAAATTCCACTTATTTAGAGTCAAAAACGCAGAAATTCCCCTTATTTTGGAGCAAAAATGAAGAAATTTCCCTTTTTAATGGCAAAAAGTTATGCATTCTTCTTATTTTCGGGAAAAGGCAGAAATTCCCCGTATTTTGGAGCAAATTTGCAGAAATTCCCCTAATTGTGGGGCAAAAAGGCAGAAATTCCCTATATGTTGGGGCAAAAAGACAGGAATTCTCATTTTGGGTCAAAACTCAGAAATTCCACTTATTTTGGGGCAAAATTCCAGAAATTTCACTTATTTTGGGGCAAAATTATAAAATTTCACTTATTTTGGGGCAAAATTTCAGAAATTTCATTTATTTCAGAAAAAAAATAAGCAGAAATTTTCTTATTTGGAAGCAAAAAGGCTGAAATTTCTTTTATTTTGGTACAAAATGGCAGAAATTTCCCTTAATTTGGGGCAAAATTGCAGAAATTTCACTTATTTTGGGGCAAAATTGCAGATATTTCACTTATTTCAGGGAAAAAAGGCAGAAATTTTCCTTATTTTAAGGCAAAAAAGCAGAAATTCCTTATATTTTGTGGCAAAAATGCAGAAGTTCCCTTTCTTTTGAGGAAAAATGGCTGAAATTCCCCTTTTTTGGGGGCATAAAGGCAGAAATTTCCCTTATTTTGTTGCAAAATTGCAGAAATTTCACTTACTTCAGGGTAATAAGTAAAAATTTTTTCTTATTTTGGAACAAAAAAGAAGGAAATTCCCTTTGTTTTGGGGGAGAAAGACAGAAATTCCACTTATTTAGAGTCAAAAAGGCAGAAATTCCCCTTATTTTGGAGCAAAAATGAAGAAATTTTTTTTTTATGGCAAAAAGGTATGCATTCTTATTTTCGGGCAAAAAGGCAGAAATTCCCCGTATTTTGGAGCAAAATTGCAGACATTCCCCTAATTGTGGGGCAAAAAGGCAGAAATTCTCTATATGTTAGGGCAAAAAGACAGAAATTCTTCTTATTTTGGGGCAAAACTCAGAAATTCCACTTATTTTGGGGCAAAATTCCAGAAATTTCCATTATTTTGGGGCAAAATTGCAGAAATTTCACTTATTTTGGGGCAAAATTGCAGAAATTTCACTTATATCAGGGAAAAAAGGCAGAAATTTTCCTTATTTTGGGGCAAAAAGGCAGAAATTCCTAATATTTTGTGGCAAAAATCCAGAAATTCCCCTTATTTTGAGGTAAAAAAGCTGAAATTCCCCTTATTTGGGGGCAAATACGCAGAAATTTCCCTTATTTTGGGGCAAAATTGCAGAAATTTCACTTATTTCAGGGTAATAAGTCAGAAATTTTCTTTATTTTGGGGCTAAAAGGACAGAAATTTCTTTTGTTTTGGGAGAAAAAGACAGAAATTCTACTTATTTAGAGTCAAAAATGCAGGAATTCCTCTTATTTGGGGAAAAAATGAAGAAATTTCCCTTTTTTGTGGCAAAAAGGTATGCATTCTTCTTATTTTTGGGCAAAAAGGCAGAAATTCCCCGTATTTTGGAGCAAAATTGCAGAAATTCCCCTAATTGTGGGGCAAAAAGGCAGAAATTCCCTATATGTTGGGGCAAAAAGACAGAAATTCTCCTTATTTTGGGTCAAAACTCAGAAATTCCACTTATTTTGGGGCAAAATTCCAGAAATTTCACTTATTTTGGGGCAAAATTTCAGAAATTTCATTTATTTCAGAAAAAAAATAAGCAGAAATTTTCTTATTTGGAAGCAAAAAGGCAGAAATTTCTTTTATTTTGGTACAAAATGGCAGAATTTTCCCTTAATTTGGGGCAAAATTGCAGAAATTTCACTTATTTTGGGGCAAAATTGCAGATATTTCACTTGTTTCAGGGAATAAAGGCAGAAATTTTCCTTATTTTGGGGCAAAAAGGCAGAAATTCCTTATATTTTGTGGCAAAAATGCAGAAGTTCCCTTTATTTTGAGGTAAAATGGCTGAAATTCCCCTTATTTGGGGGCAAAAAGGCAGAAATTTCTCTTATTTTGTTGCAAAATTGCAGAAATTTCACTTACTTCAGGGTAATAAGTAAGAATTTTTTCTTATTTTGGAACAAAAAAGACAGAAATTCCCTTTGTTTTGGGAGAAAAAGACAGAAATTCCACTTATTTAGAGTCAAAAACGCAGAAATTCACCTTATTTTGGAGCAAAAATGAAGAAATTTCCCTTTTTAATGGCAAAAAGTTATGCATTCTTCTTATTTTCGGGCAAAAAGGCAGAAATTCCCCGTATTTTGGAGCAAAATTGCAGAAATTCCCCTAATTGTGGGGCAAAAAGGCAGAAATTCTTTATATGTTGGGGCAAAAAGACAGGAATTCTCATTTTGGGTCAAAACTCAGAAATTCCACTTATTTTGGGGCAAAATTCCAGAAATTTCACTTATTTTGGGGCAAAATTGTAAAATTTCACTTATTTTGGGGCAAAATTTCAGAAATTTCATTTATTTCAGAAAAAAAATAAGCAGAAATTTTCTTATTTGGAAGCAAAAAGGCAGAAATTTCTTTTATTTTGGTACAAAATGGCAGAAATTTCCCTTAATTTGGGGCAAAATTGCAGAAATTTCACTTATTTTGGGGCAAAATTGCAGATATTTCACTTATTTCAGGGAAAAAAGGCAGAAATTTTCCTTATTTTGGGGCAAAAAAGCAGAAATTCCTTATATTTTGTGGCAAAAATGCAGAAGTTCCCTTTATTTTGAGGAAAAATGGCTGAAATTCCCCTTTTTTGGGGGCATAAAGGCAGAAATTTCCCTTATTTTGTTGCAAAATTGCAGAAATTTCACTTACTTCAGGGTAATAAGTAAAAATTTTTTCTTATTTTGGAACAAAAAAGACAGAAATTCCCTTTGTTTTGGGGGAGAAAGACAGAAATTCCACTTATTTAGAGTCAAAAAGGCAGAAATTCCCCTTATTTTGGAGCAAAAATGAAGAAATTTTCCTTTTTTATGGCAAAGAGGTATGCATTCTTATTTTCGGGCAAAAAGGCAGAAATTCCCCGTATTTTGGAGCAAAATTGCAGACATTCCCCTAATTGTGGTGCAAATAGGCATAAATTCACTATATGTTGGGTCAAAAAGACAGAAATTCTCCTTATTTTAGGGCAAAATTCAGAAATTTAACTTATTTTGAGGCAAAATTGCAGAAATTTCATTTATTTCAGAAAAAAAGCAAAATTTTCTTATTTTGGGGCAAAAAGGCAGAAATTTCTTTTATTTTGGTAAAAAATTGCAGAAATTTTTCTTAATTTGGGGCAAAAAGGCAGAAATTTCCCATATTTTGGGGGCAAAAATGCAGAAATTCCTCTTATTTTGAGGTAAAAAGGCTGAAATTCCCCTTATTTGGGGTCAAAAAGCAGAAATTTCTCTTATTTTGGGGCAAAATTCCAGAAATTTCCCTTATTTTGGGGCAAAATTGCAGAAATTTCACTTATTTTGGGGCAAAATTGCAGAAAATTCAATTATTTCAGGGAAAAAAGGCAGAAATTTTTCTTATTTTTGGGCAAAAATCAGAAATTCCTAATATTTTGTGGCAAAAATGCAGAAATTCCCCTTATTTTGAGGTAAAAAGGCTGATATTCCCCTTATTTGGGGGCAAAAAGGCAGAAATTTTCCTTATTTTGGGGCAAAAACGACAGAAATTCCCTTTGTTTTCGGGGAAAAAGACAGAAATTCCACATATTTAGAGGCAAAAAAGCAAAAATTTCCCTTATTTTGGAGCAAAATTGCAAAAATTTCCCTTTTTTATGGCAAAAAGGTATGCATTCTTCTTATTATCGGGCAAAAAGGCAGAAATTCCCCATATTTTGGAGCAAAATTGCAGAAATTCCTCTAATTGTGGGGCAAAAAGGCAGAAATTCCCTATATGTTAGGGCAAAAAGACAGAAATTCTTCTTATTTTGGGGCAAAACTCAGAAATTCCACTTATTTTGGGGCAAAATTCCAAAAATTTCCATTATTTTGGGGAAAAATTGCAGAAATTTCACTTATTTTGGGGCAAAATTGCAGAAATTTCACTTATTTCAGAGAAAAAAGGCAGAAATTTTCCTTATTTTGGGGCAAAAAGGCAGAAATTCCTAATATTTTGTGGCAAAAATCCAGAAATTCCCCTTATTTTGAGGTAAAAAGGCTGAAATTCCCCTTATTTGGGGGCAAATACGCAGAAATTTCCCTTATTTTGGGGCAAAATTGCAGAAATTTCACTTATTTCAGGGTAATAAGTCAGAAATTTTCTTTATTTTGGGGCTAAAAGGACAGAAATTTCCTTTGTTTTGGGAGAAAAAGACAGAAATTCTACTTATTTAGAGTCAAAAATGTTGAAATTCCTCTTATTTGGGGAAAAAATGAAGAAATTTCCCTTTTTATGGCAAAAAGGTATGCATTCTTCTTATTTTTGGGCAAAAAGGCAGAAATTCCCCGTATTTTGGAGCAAAATTGCAGAAATTCCCCTAATTGTGGGGCAAAAAGGCAGAAATTCCCTATATGTTGGGGCAAAAAGACAGAAATTCTCCTTATTTTGGGTCAAAACTCAGAAATTCCACTTATTTTGGGGCAAAATTCCAGAAATTTCACTTATTTTGGGGCAAAATTGTAGAAATTTCACTTATTTTGGGGCAAAATTTCAGAAATTTCACTTATTTTGGGGCAAAATTGTAGAAATTTCACTTATTTTGGGGCAAAATTTCAGAAATTTCATTTATTTCAGAAAAAAAATAAACAGAAATTTTCTTATTTGGAAGCAAAAAGGCAGAAATTTCTTTTATTTTGGTACAAAATGGCAGAAATTTCCCTTAATTTGGGGCAAAATTGCAGAAATTTCACTTATTTTGGGGCAAAATTGCAGATATTTCACTTGTTTCAGGGAATAAAGGCAGAAATTTTCCTTATTTTGGGGAAAAAAGGCAGAAATTCCTTATATTTTGTGGCAAAAATGCAGAAGTTCCCTTTATTTTGAGGTAAAATGGCTGAAATTCCCCTTATTTGGGGGCAAAAAGGCAGAAATTTCTCTTATTTTGTTGCAAAATTGCAGAAATTTCACTTACTTCAGGGTAAGAAGTAAGAATTTTTTCTTATTTTGGAACAAAAAAGACAGAAATTCCCTTTGTTTTGGGAGAGAAAGACAGAAATTCCACTTATTTAGAGTCAAAAACGCAGAAATTCCCCTTATTTTGGAGCAAAAATGAAGAAATTTCCCTTTTTAATGGCAAAAAGTTATGCATTCTTCTTATTTTCGGGCAAAAAGGCAGAAATTCCCCGTATTTTGGAGCAAAATTGCAGAAATTCCCCTAGTTGTGGGGCAAAAAGGCAGAAATTCCCTATATGTTAGGGCAAAAAGACAGAAATTCTTCTTATTTTGGGGCAAAACTCAGAAATTCCACTTATTTTGTGGCAAAATTCCAAAAATTTCCATTATTTTGGGGCAAAATTGCAGAAATTTCACTTATTTTGAAGCAAAATTGCAGAAATTTCACTTATTTCAGGGAAAAAAGGCAGAAATTTTCCTTATTTTGGGGCAAAAAGGTAGAAATTCCTAATATTTTGTGGCAAAAATCCAGAAATTCCCCTTATTTTGAGGTAAAAAGGCTGAAATTCCCCTTATTTGGGGGCAAATACGCAGAAATTTCCCTTATTTTGGGGTAAAATTGCAGAAATTTCACTTATTTCAGGGTAATAAGTCAGAAATTTTCTTTATTTTGTGGCTAAAAGGACAGAAATTTCCTTTGTTTTGGGAGAAAAAGACAGAAATTCTACTTATTTAGAGTCAAAAATGGTGAAATTCCTCTTATTTGGGGAAAAAATGAAGAAATTTCCCTTTTTATGGCAAAAAGGTATGCATTCTTCTTATTTTTGGGCAAAAAGGCAGAAATTCCCCGTATTTTGGAGCAAAATTGCAGAAATTCCCCTAATTGTGGGGCAAAAAGGCAGAAATTCCCTATATGTTGGGGCAAAAAGACAGAAATTCTCCTTATTTTGGGTCAAAACTCAGAAATTCCACTTATTTTGGGTCAAAATTCCAGAAATTTCACTTATTTTGGGGCAAAATTGTAGAAATTTCACTTATTTTGGGGCAAAATTTCAGAAATTTCACTTATTTTGGGGCAAAATTGTAGAAATTTCACTTATTTTGGGGCAAAATTTCAGAAATTTCACTTATTTTGGGGCAAAATTTCAGAAATTTCATTTATTTCAGAAAAAAAATAAGCAGAAATTTTCTTATTTGGAAGCAAAAAGGCAGAAATTTCTTTTATTTTGGTACAAAATGGCAGAATTTTCCCTTAATTTGGGGCAAAATTGCAGAAATTTCACTTATTTTGGGGCAAAATTGCAGATATTTCACTTGTTTCAGGGAATAAAGGCAGAAATTTTCCTTATTTTGGGGCAAAAAGGCAGAAATTCCTTATATTTTGTGGCAAAAATGCAGAAGTTCCCTTTATTTTGAGGAAAAATGGCTGAAATTCCCCTTATTTGGGGGCAAAAAGGCAGAAATTTCTCTTATTTTGTTGCAAAATTGCAGAAATTTCACTTACTTCAGGGTAATAAGTAAGAATTTTTTCTTATTTTGGAACAAAAAAGACAGAAATTCCCTTTGTTTTGGGAGAGAAAGACAGAAATTCCACTTATTTAGAGTCAAAAACGCAGAAATTCCCCTTATTTTGGAGCAAAAATGAAGAAATTTCCCTTTTTAATGGCAAAAAGTTATGCATTCTTCTTATTTTCGGGCAAAAAGGCAGAAATTCCCCGTATTTTGGAGCAAAATTGCAGAAATTCCCCTAGTTGTGGGGCAAAAAGGCAGAAATTCCATATATGTTAGGGCAAAAATACAGAAATTCTCCTTCTTTTGGTGCAAAACTCAGAAATTCCACATATTTTTGGGCAAATTTCAAAAAATTTCCATTATTTTGGGGCAAAATTGCAGAAATTCCCCTAATTGTGGGGCAAAAAGGCAGAAATTCTTTATATGTTGGGGCAAAAAGACAGGAATTCTCATTTTGGGTCAAAACTCAGAAATTCCACTTATTTTGGGGCAAAATTCCAGAAATTTCACTTATTTTGGGGCAAAATTGTAAAATTTCACTTATTTTGGGGCAAAATTTCAGAAATTTCATTTATTTCAGAAAAAAAAATAAGCAGAAATTTTCTTATTTGGAAGCAAAAAGGCAGAAATTCCTTTTATTTTGGTACAAAATGGCAGAAATTTCCCTTAATTTGGGGCAAAATTGCAGAAATTTCACTTATTTTGGGGCAAAATTGCAGAAATTTCACTTATTTCAGGGAAAAAAGGCAGAAATTTTCCTTATTTTGGGGCAAAAAAGCAGAAATTCCTTATATTTTGTGGCAAAAATGCAGAAGTTCCCTTTATTTTGAGGAAAAATGGCTGAAATTCCCCTTTTTTGGGGGCATAAAGGCAGAAATTTCCCTTATTCTGTTGCAAAATTGCAGAAATTTCACTTACTTCAGGGTAATAAGTAAAAATTTTTTCTTATTTTGGAACAAAAAGACAGAAATTCCCTTTGTTTTGGGGGAGAAAGACAGAAATTCCACTTATTTATAGTCAAAAAGGCAGAAATTCCCCTTATTTTGGAGCAAAAATGAAGAAATTTTCCTTTTTTATGGCAAAAAGGTATGCATTCTTATTTTCGGGCAAAAAGGCAGAAATTCCCCGTATTTTGGAGCAAAATTGCAGACATTCCCCTAATTGTGGTGCAAAAAGGCATAAATTCACTATATGTTGGGTCAAAAAGACAGAAATTCTCCTTATTTTAGGGCAAAATTCAGAAATTTAACTTATTTTGAGGCAAAATTGCAGAAATTTCATTTATTTCAGAAAAAAAGCAAAATTTTCTTATTTTGGGGCAAAAAGGCAGAAATTTCTTTTATTTTGGTACAAAACTGCAGAAATTTTTCTTAATTTGGGGCAAAAAGGCAGAAATTTCCCATATTTTGGGGCAAAAATGCAGAAATTCCCCTTATTTTGAGGTAAAAAGGCTGAAATTCTCCTTATTTGGGGTCAAAAAGCAGAAATTTCTCTTATTTTGGGGCAAAATTCCAGAAATTTCCCTTATTTTGGGGCAAAATTGCAGAAATTTCACTTATTTTGGGGCAAAATTGCAGAAAATTCAATTATTTCAGGGAAAAAAGGCAGAAATTTTCCTTATTTTTGGGCAAAAATCAGAAATTCCTAATATTTTGTGGCAAAAATGCAGAAATTCTCCTTATTTTGAGGTAAAAAGGCTGATATTCCCCTTATTTGGGGGCAAAAAGGCAGAAATTTTCCTTATTTTGGGGCAAAAACGACAGAAATTCCCTTTGTTTTCAGGGAAAAAGACAGAAATTCCACATATTTAGAGGCAAAAAAGCAAAAATTTCCCTTATTTTGGAGCAAAATTGCAAAAATTTCCCTTTTTTATGGCAAAAAGGTATGCATTCTTCTTATTTTCGGGCAAAAAGGCAGAAATTCCCCTTATTTTGGAGCAAAAATGAAGAAATTTCCCTTTTTAATGGCAAAAAGTTATGCATTCTTCTTATTTTCGGGCAAAAAGGCAGAAATTCCCAGTATTTTTGAGCAAAATTGCAGAAATTCCCCTAGTTGTGGGGCAAAAAGGCAGAAATTCCCTATATGTTAGGGCAAAAAGACAGAAATTCTTCTTATTTTGGGGCAAAACTCAGAAATTCCACTTATTTTGTGGCAAAATTCCAAAAATTTCCATTATTTTGGGGCAAAATTGCAGAAATTTCACTTATTTTGGGGCAAAATTGCAGAAATTTCACTTATTTCAGGGAAAAAAGGCAGAAATTTTCCTTATTTTGGGGCAAAAAGGCAGAAATTCCTAATATTTTGTGGCAAAAATCCAGAAATTCCCCTTATTTTGAGGTAAAAAGGCTGAAATTCCCCTAATTTGGGGGCAAATACGCAGAAATTTCCCTTATTTTGGGGCAAAATTGCAGAAATTTCACTTATTTCAGGGTAATAAGTCAGAAATTTTCTTTATTTTGGGGCTAAAATGACAGAAATTTTCTTTGTTTTGGGAGAAAAAGACAGAAATTCTACTTATTTAGAGTCAAAAATGGTGAAATTCCTCTTATTTGGGGAAAAAATGAAGAAATTTCCCTTTTTATGGCCAAAAGGTATGCATTCTTCTTATTTTTGGGCAAAAAGGCAGAAATTCCCCGTATTTTGGAGCAAAATTGCAGAAATTCCCCTAATTGTGGGGCAAAAAGGCAGAAATTCCCTATATGATGGGGCAAAAAGACAGAAATTCTCCTTATTTTGGGTCAAAACTCAGAAATTCCACTTATTTTGGGGCAAAATTCCAGAAATTTCACTTATTTTGGGGCAAAATTGTAGAAATTTCACTTATTTTGGGGCAAAATTTCAGAAATTTCACTTATTTTGGGGCAAAATTGTAGAAATTTCACTTATTTTGGGGCAAAATTTCAGAAATTTCATTTATTTCAGAAAAAAAATAAGCAGAAATTTTCTTATTTGGAAGCAAAAAGGCAGAAATTTCTTTTATTTTGGTACAAAATGGCAGAAATTTCCCTTAATTTGGGGCAAAATTGCAGAAATTTCACTTATTTTGGGGCAAAATTGCTGATATTTCATTTGTTTCTGGGAATAAAGGCAGAAATTTTCCTTATTTTGGGGAAAAAGGCAGAAATTCCTTATATTTTGTGGCAAAAATGCAGAAGTTCCCTTTATTTTGAGGTAAAATGGCTGAAATTCCCCTTATTTGGGGGCAAAAAGGCAGAAATTTCTCTTATTTTGTTGCAAAATTGCAGAAATTTCACTTACTTCAGGGTAATAAGTAAGAATTTTTTCTTATTTTGGAACAAAAAAGACAGAAATTCCCTTTGTTTTGGGAGAGAAAGACAGAAATTCCACTTATTTAGAGTCAAAAACGCAGAAATTCCCCTTATTTTGGAGCAAAAATGAAGAAATTTCCCTTTTTAATGGCAAAAAGTTATGCATTCTTCTTATTTTCGGGCAAAAAGGCAGAAATTCCCCGTATTTTGGAGCAAAATTGCAGAAATTCCCCTAGTTGTGGGGCAAAAAGGCAGAAATTCCATATATGTTAGGGCAAAAATACAGAAATTCTCCTTCTTTTGGTGCAAAACTCAGAAATTCCACATATTTTTGGGCAAATTTCAAAAAATTTCCATTATTTTGGGGCAAAATTGCAGAAATTTCACTTATTTTGGGGCAAAATTCCAGAAATTTCTCTTATTTCATGGTAATAAGTCAGAAATTTTCATTATTTTGGGCAAAAAAGACAGAAATTCCCTTTGTTTTGGGGGAAAAATACATAAATTCCACTTATTTAGAGACAAAAAAGCAGAAATTCCCCTTATTTTGGCGCAAAATTGCATAAATTTCACTTACTTCAGGGTAATAAGTCAGAAATTTTCCTTATTTTTGGGCAAAAAAGACAGAAATTACCTTTGTTTTGGGGGAAAAAGACAGAAATTCCACTTATTTAAAGGCAGAAAAGCAAAAATTTCCCTTATTTTGGAGCATAAATTAAGAAATTTCCCTTTTTTATGGCAAAAAGTTATGCATTCTACTTATTTTCACGCAAAAAGGAAGAAATTACCCGTATTTTGGAGCAAAATTGCAGAAATTCCTCCAATTGTTGAGCAAAAAGGCAGAAATTCCCTATATGTTGGGGCAAAAAGACAGAAATTCTCCTTATTTTTGGTCAAAACTCAGAAATTCCACTTATTTTGGGGCAAAATTTCAGATATTTCACTTATTTTGGGGCAAAATTGCAGAAATTTCACATATTTCAGGGAAAAAAGGCAGAAATTTTCCTTATTTTGGGGCAAAAAGGCAGAAATTCCTAATATTTTGTGGCAAAAATCTAGAAATTCCCTTTATTTTGAGGTAAAAAGGCTGAAATTCCCCTTATTTGGGGGCAAAATCGCAGAAATTTCCCTTATTTTGGGGCAAAATTGCAGAAATTTCACTTATTTCAGGGAAAAAAGGCAGAAATTTTCCTTATTTTGGGGCAAAAAGGCAGAAATTCCTAATATTTTGTGGCAAAAATCCAGAAATTCCCCTTATTTTGAGGTAAAAAGGCTGAAATTCCCCTTATTTGGGGGCAAATACGCAGAAATTTCCCTTATTTTGGGGCAAAATTGCAGAAATTTCACTTATTTCAGGGTAATAAGTCAGAAATTTTCTTTATTTTGGGGCTAAAAGGACAGAAATTTCCTTTGTTTTGGGAGAAAAAGACAGAAATTCTACTTATTTAGAGTCAAAAATGGTGAAATTCCTCTTATTTGGGGAAAAAATGAAGAAATTTCCCTTTTTTATGGCAAAAAGGTATGCATTCTTCTTATTTTTGGGCAAAAAGGCAGAAATTCCCCGTATTTTGGAGCAAAATTGCAGAAATTCCCCTAATTGTGGAACAAAAAGGCAGAAATTCCCTATATGTTGGGGCAAAAAGACAGAAATTCTCCTTATTTTCGGGCAAAACTCAGAAGTTTACTTATTTTAGGGCAAAATTCCAGAAATTTCACTTATTTTGGGGCAAAATTGCTGAAATTTCACCTATTTTGGGGCAAAATTGCAGAAATTTCACTTATTTCAGAAAAAAAAAGCAGAAATTTTCTTAATTTGGGGCAAAAAGGCTGAAATTTCTTTTATTTTGGTACAAAATTGCAGAAATTTTTCTTATTTTGGAGCAAAAATGCAGAAATTTCCCATATTTTGGGGCAAAAATGCAGAAATTCTTTTTATTTTGAGGAAAAAGGCTGAAATTCCCCTTATTTGGGGGCAAAAAGGCAGAAATTTCCTTTATTTTGGGGCAAAATTGCAGAAATTTCACTTATTTCAGGGTAATAAGTCAGAAATTTTCTTTATTTTGCGCAAAAAACAGAGAAATTTTTTTTGTTTTGTGGGGAAAACACAGAAATTCCACTTTTTTAGAGGCAAAAAAGGAGAAATTCCTTTTATTTTTTAGCAAAAAATGAAGAAATTTCCCTTTTTTGTGGCAAAAGGTATACATTCCCCTTATTTTCAGGCTAAAAAGCAGAAATTTCCCGTATTTTGGAGCAAAATTGCAGAAATTCCCCTAATTGTGGGGCAAAAAGGCAGAAATTCCCTATATGTTAGTGCAAAAAGACAGAAATTCTCCTTATTTTGTGGCAAAACTCAGAAATTCCACTTATTTTGGGGCAAAATTCCAGAAATTTCCCTTATTTTGGGGCAACATTGCAGAAATTTCACTTATTTTGGGGCAAAATTCCAGAAATTTCACTTATTTATGGGAAAAAAATCAGAAAATATTTTATTTTGGGGCAAAAAGGCAGAAATTTCTTATATTTTGGTAAAAAATTTCAGAAATTTTTCTTATTTTGGGGCAAAAAGGCAGAAATTTCCCATATTTTAGGGCAAAAATGCAGAAATTCCCCTTTTTTTGAGGTAAAAAGGATGAAATTCCCCTATTTGCGGGCAAAAAGGCAGACATTTCCCTTATTTTGGGGCAAAATTGCAGAAATTTCACATATTTCAGGGAAAAAAGGCAGAAATTTTCCTTATTTTGAGGCAAAATTGCAGAAATTTCACTTATTTTGGGGCAAAATTGGAGAAATTTTACTTATGTCAGGGTAATAAGTCAGAAATTTTTTTTACTTTGGGGCAAAAAAGACAGAAATTCCCATTGTTTTGAGGTAAAAAGACAGAAATTCCACTTATTTAGAGGCAAAAAAGCAGAAATTCCCCTTATTTGTGAGCAAAAATGAAGAAATTTCCCTTTTTTATGGCAAAAAGTTATGCATTCTTCTTATTTTTGGGCAAAAACCAGAAATTTTTTGTATTTTGGAGCAAAATTGCAGAAATTCCTCTAATTGTGGGGCAAAAAGGCAGAAATTCCCTATATTTTGTGGCATAAAGACAGAAATTCTCCTTATTTTGGGGCAAAACTCAGAAATTCCACTTATTTTAAGGCAAAATTCCAGAAATTTCCCTTATTTTGGGGCAAAATTGCAGAAATTTCACTTATTTTGGGGCAAAATTGCAGAAATGTCACTTATTTAAGGGAAAAAAAGCAGAAATTTTTTTTATTTGGGGGCAAAAATGCAGAAATTCCTAATATTTTGTGGTAAAAATGCAGAAATTCCCCTTATTTTGAGGTAAAAAGGCTGTAATCCCCCTTATTTGGGGGCAAAAAGGCAGAAATTTCCCTTATTTGGGGCAAAATTCCAGAAATTTCTCTTATTTCATGGTAATAAGTCAGAAATTTTCATTATTTTGGGCAAAAAAGACAGAAATTCCCTTTGTTTTGGGGGAAAAATACATAAATTCCACTTATTTAGAGACAAAAAAGCAGAAATTCCCCTTATTTTGGCGCAAAATTGCATAAATTTCACTTACTTCAGGGTAATAAGTCAGAAATTTTCCTTATTTTTGGGCAAAAAAGACAGAAATTACCTTTGTTTTGGGGGAAAAAGACAGAAATTCCACTTATTTAAAGGCAGAAAAGCAAAAATTTCCCTTATTTTGGAGCATAAATTAAGAAATTTCCCTTTTTTATGGCAAAAAGTTATGCATTCTACTTATTTTCACGCAAAAAGGAAGAAATTACCCGTATTTTGGAGCAAAATTGCAGAAATTCCTCCAATTGTTGAGCAAAAAGGCAGAAATTCCCTATATGTTGGGGCAAAAAGACAGAAATTCTCCTTATTTTTGGTCAAAACTCAGAAATTCCACTTATTTTGGGGCAAAATTTCAGATATTTCACTTATTTTGGGGCAAAATTGCAGAAATTTCACATATTTCAGGGAAAAAAGGCAGAAATTTTCCTTATTTTGGGGCAAAAAGGCAGAAATTCCTAATATTTTGTGGCAAAAATCTAGAAATTCCCTTTATTTTGAGGTAAAAAGGCTGAAATTCCCCTTATTTGGGGGCAAAATCGCAGAAATTTCCCTTATTTTGGGGCAAAATTGCAGAAATTTCACTTATTTCAGGGAAAAAAGGCAGAAATTTTCCTTATTTTGGGGCAAAAAGGCAGAAATTCCTAATATTTTGTGGCAAAAATCCAGAAATTCCCCTTATTTTGAGGTAAAAAGGCTGAAATTCCCCTTATTTGGGGGCAAATACGCAGAAATTTCCCTTATTTTGGGGCAAAATTGCAGAAATTTCACTTATTTCAGGGTAATAAGTCAGAAATTTTCTTTAATTTGGGGCTAAAAGGACAGAAATTTCCTTTGTTTTGGGAGAAAAAGACAGAAATTCTACTTATTTAGAGTCAAAAATGGTGAAATTCCTCTTATTTGGGGAAAAAATGAAGAAATTTCCCTTTTTATGGCAAAAAGGTATGCATTCTTCTTATTTTTGGGCAAAAAGGCAGAAATTCCCCGTATTTTGGAGCAAAATTGCAGAAATTCCCCTAATTGTGGGGCAAAAAGGCAGAAATTCCCTATATGTTGGGGCAAAAAGACAGAAATTCTCCTTATTTTGGGTCAAAACTCAGAAATTCCACTTATTTTGGGGCAAAATTCCAGAAATTTCACTTATTTTGGGGCAAAATTGTAGAAATTTCACTTATTTTGGGGCAAAATTTCAGAAATTTCATTTATTTCAGAAAAAAAATAAGCAGAAATTTTCTTATTTGGAAGCAAAAAGGCAGAAATTTCTTTTATTTTGGTACAAAATGGCAGAAATTTCCCTTAATTTGGGGCAAAATTGCAGAAATTTCACTTATTTTGGGGCAAAATTGCAGATATTTCACTTGTTTCAGGGAATAAAGGCAGAAATTTTCCTTATTTTGGGGCAAAAAGGCAGAAATTCCTTATATTTTGTGGCAAAAATGCAGAAGTTCCCTTTATTTTGAGGTAAAATGGCTGAAATTCCCCTTATTTGGGGGCAAAAAGGCAGAAATTTCTCTTATTTTGTTGCAAAATTGCAGAAATTTCACTTACTTCAGGGTAATAAGTAAGAATTTTTTCTTATTTTGGAACAAAAAAGACAGAAATTCCCTTTGTTTTGGGAGAGAAAGACAGAAATTCCACTTATTTAGAGTCAAAAATGCAGAAATTCCCCTTATTTTGGAGCAAAAATGAAGAAATTTCCCTTTTTAATGGCAAAAAGTTATGCATTCTTCTTATTTTCGGGCAAAAAGGCAGAAATTCCCCGTATTTTGGAGCAAAATTGCAGAAATTCCCCTAGTTGTGGGGCAAAAAGGCAGAAATTCCCTATATGTTAGGGCAAAAAGACAGAAATTCTTCTTATTTTGGGGCAAAACTCAGAAATTCCACTTATTTTGTGGCAAAATTCCAAAAATTTCCATTATTTTGGGGCAAAATTGCAGAAATTTCACTTATTTTGAAGCAAAATTGCAGAAATTTCACTTATTTCAGGGAAAAAAGGCAGAAATTTTCCTTATTTTGGGGCAAAAAGGTAGAAATTCCTAATATTTTGTGGCAAAAATCCAGAAATTCCCCTTATTTTGAGGTAAAAAGGCTGAAATTCCCCTTATTTGGGGGCAAATACGCAGAAATTTCCCTTATTTTGGGGCAAAATTGCAGAAATTTCACTTATTTCAGGGTAATAAGTCAGAAATTTTCTTTATTTTGGGGCTAAAAGGACAGAAATTTCCTTTGTTTTGGGAGAAAAAGACAGAAATTCTACTTATTTAGAGTCAAAAATGGTGAAATTCCTCTTATTTGGGGAAAAAATGAAGAAATTTCCCTTTTTATGGCAAAAAGGTATGCATTCTTCTTATTTTTGGGCAAAAAGGCAGAAATTCCCCGTATTTTGGAGCAAATTTGCAGAAATTCCCCTAATTGTGGGGCAAAAAGGCAGAAATTCCCTATATGTTGGGGCAAAAAGACAGGAATTCTCATTTTGGGTCAAAACTCAGAAATTACACTTATTTTGGGGCAAAATTCCAGAAATTTCACTTATTTTGGGGCAAAATTGTAAAATTTCACTTATTTTGGGGCAAAATTTCAGAAATTTCATTTATTTCAGAAAAAAAATAAGCAGAAATTTTCTTATTTGGAAGCAAAAAGGCAGAAATTTCTTTTATTTTGGTACAAAATGGCAGAAATTTCCCTTAATTTAGGGCAAAATTGCAGAAATTTCACTTATTTTGGGGCAAAATTGCAGAAATTTCACTTATTTCAGGGAAAAAAGGCAGAAATTTTCCTTATTTTGGGGCAAAAAAGCAGAAATTCCTTATATTTTGTGGCAAAAATGCAGAAGTTCCCTTTATTTTGAGGAAAAATGGCTGAAATTCCCCTTTTTTGGGGGCATAAAGGCAGAAATTTCCCTTATTTTGTTGCAAAATTGCAGAAATTTCACTTACTTCAGGGTAATAAGTAAAAATTTTTTCTTATTTTGGAACAAAAAAGACAGAAATTCCCTTTGTTTTGGGGGAGAAAGACAGAAATTCCACTTATTTAGAGTCAAAAAGGCAGAAATTCCCCTTATTTTGGAGCAAAAATGAAGAAATTTTCCTTTTTTATGGCAAAGAGGTATGCATTCTTATTTTCGGGCAAAAAGGCAGAAATTCCCCGTATTTTGGAGCAAAATTGCAGACATTCCCCTAATTGTGGTGCAAATAGGCATAAATTCACTATATGTTGGGTCAAAAAGACAGAAATTCTCCTTATTTTAGGGCAAAATTCAGAAATTTAACTTATTTTGAGGCAAAATTGCAGAAATTTCATTTATTTCAGAAAAAAAGCAAAATTTTCTTATTTTGGGGCAAAAAGGCAGAAATTTCTTTTATTTTGGTAAAAAATTGCAGAAATTTTTCTTAATTTGGGGCAAAAAGGCAGAAATTTCCCATATTTTGGGGGCAAAAATGCAGAAATTCCTCTTATTTTGAGGTAAAAAGGCTGAAATTCCCCTTATTTGGGGTCAAAAAGCAGAAATTTCTCTTATTTTGGGGCAAAATTCCAGAAATTTCCCTTATTTTGGGGCAAAATTGCAGAAATTTCACTTATTTTGGGGCAAAATTGCAGAAAATTCAATTATTTCAGGGAAAAAAGGCAGAAATTTTTCTTATTTTTGGGCAAAAATCAGAAATTCCTAATATTTTGTGGCAAAAATGCAGAAATTCCCCTTATTTTGAGGTAAAAAGGCTGATATTCCCCTTATTTGGGGGCAAAAAGGCAGAAATTTTCCTTATTTTGGGGCAAAAACGACAGAAATTCCCTTTGTTTTCGGGGAAAAAGACAGAAATTCCACATATTTAGAGGCAAAAAAGCAAAAATTTCCCTTATTTTGGAGCAAAATTGCAAAAATTTCCCTTTTTTATGGCAAAAAGGTATGCATTCTTCTTATTATCGGGCAAAAAGGCAGAAATTCCCCATATTTTGGAGCAAAATTGCAGAAATTCCTCTAATTGTGGGGCAAAAAGGCAGAAATTCCCTATATGTTAGGGCAAAAAGACAGAAATTCTTCTTATTTTGGGGCAAAACTCAGAAATTCCACTTATTTTGGGGCAAAATTCCAAAAATTTCCATTATTTTGGGGAAAAATTGCAGAAATTTCACTTATTTTGGGGCAAAATTGCAGAAATTTCACTTATTTCAGAGAAAAAAGGCAGAAATTTTCCTTATTTTGGGGCAAAAAGGCAGAAATTCCTAATATTTTGTGGCAAAAATCCAGAAATTCCCCTTATTTTGAGGTAAAAAGGCTGAAATTCCCCTTATTTGGGGGCAAATACGCAGAAATTTCCCTTATTTTGGGGCAACATTGCAGAAATTTCACTTATTTCAGGGTAATAAGTCAGAAATTTTTTTTATTTTGGGGCTAAAAGGACAGAAATTTCCTTTGTTTTGAGAGAAAAAGACAGAAATTCTACTTATTTAGAGTCAAAAATGCAGAAATTCCTCTTATTTGGGGAAAAAATGAAGAAATTTCCCTTTTTTATGGCAAAAAGGTATGCATTCTTCTTATTTTTGGGCAAAAAGGCAGAAATTCCCCGTATTTTGGAGCAAAATTGCAGAAATTCCCCTAATTGTGGGGCAAAAAGGCAGAAATTCCCTATATGTTGGGGCAAAAAGAGAGAAATTCTCCTTATTTTGGGTCAAAACTCAGATATTCCACTTATTTTGGGGCAAAATTCCAGAAATTTCACTTATTTTGGGGCAAAATTGTAGAAATTTCACTTATTTTGGGGCAAAATTTCAGAAATTTCCCTTATTTTGGGGCAAAATTGTAGAAATTTCACTTATTTTGGGGAAAAATTTCAGAAATTTCATTTATTTCAGAAAAAAAATAAGCAGAAATTTTCTTATTTGGAAGCAAAAAGGCAGAAATTTCTTTTATTTTGGTACAAAATGGCAGAAATTTCCCTTAATTTGGGGCAAAATTGCAGAAATTTCACTTATTTTGGGGCAAAATTGCAGATATTTCACTTGTTTCAGGGAATAAAGGCAGAAATTTTCCTTATTTTGGGGCAAAAAGGCAGAAATTCCTTATATTTTGTGGCAAAAATGCAGAAGTTCCCTTTATTTTGAGGTAAAATGGCTGAAATTCCCCTTATTTGGGGGCAAAAAGGCAGAAATTTCTCTTATTTTGTTGCAAAATTGCAGAAATTTCACTTACTTCAGGGTAATAAGTAAGAATTTTTTCTTATTTTGGAACAAAAAAGACAGAAATTCCCTTTGTTTTGGGAGAGAAAGACAGAAATTCCACTTATTTAGAGTCAAAAACGCAGAAATTCCCCTTATTTTGGAGCAAAAATGAAGAAATTTCCCTTTTTAATGGCAAAAAGTTATGCATTCTTCTTATTTTCGGGCAAAAAGGCAGAAATTCCCCGTATTTTGGAGCAAAATTGCAGAAATTCCCCTAGTTGTGGGGCAAAAAGGCAGAAATTCCCTATATGTTAGGGCAAAAAGACAGAAATTCTTCTTATTTTGGGGCAAAACTCAGAAATTCCACTTATTTTGTGGCAAAATTCCAAAAATTTCCATTATTTTGGGGCAAAATTGCAGAAATTTCACTTATTTTGAAGCAAAATTGCAGAAATTTCACTTATTTCAGGGAAAAAAGGCAGAAATTTTCCTTATTTTGGGGCAAAAAGGTAGAAATTCCTAATATTTTGTGGCAAAAATCCAGAAATTCCCCTTATTTTGAGGTAAAAAGGCTGAAATTCCCCTTATTTGGGGGCAAATACGCAGAAATTTCCCTTATTTTGGGGCAAAATTGCAGAAATTTCACTTATTTCAGGGTAATAAGTCAGAAATTTTCTTTATTTTGGGGCTAAAAGGACAGAAATTTCCTTTGTTTTGGGAGAAAAAGACAGAAATTCTACTTATTTAGAGTCAAAAATGGTGAAATTCCTCTTATTTGGGGAAAAAATGAAGAAATTTCCCTTTTTATGGCAAAAAGGTATGCATTCTTCTTATTTTTGGGCAAAAAGGCAGAAATTCCCCGTATTTTGGAGCAAATTTGCAGAAATTCCCCTAATTGTGGGGCAAAAAGGCAGAAATTCCCTATATGTTGGGGCAAAAAGACAGGAATTCTCATTTTGGGTCAAAACTCAGAAATTCCACTTATTTTGGGGCAAAATTCCAGAAATTTCACTTATTTTGGGGCAAAATTGTAAAATTTCACTTATTTTGGGGCAAAATTTCAGAAATTTCATTTATTTCAGAAAAAAAATAAGCAGAAATTTTCTTATTTGGAAGCAAAAAGGCAGAAATTTCTTTTATTTTGGTACAAAATGGCAGAAATTTCCCTTAATTTAGGGCAAAATTGCAGAAATTTCACTTATTTTGGGGCAAAATTGCAGAAATTTCACTTATTTCAGGGAAAAAAGGCAGAAATTTTCCTTATTTTGGGGCAAAAAAGCAGAAATTCCTTATATTTTGTGGCAAAAATGCAGAAGTTCCCTTTATTTTGAGGAAAAATGGCTGAAATTCCCCTTTTTTGGGGGCATAAAGGCAGAAATTTCCCTTATTTTGTTGCAAAATTGCAGAAATTTCACTTACTTCAGGGTAATAAGTAAAAATTTTTTCTTATTTTGGAACAAAAAAGACAGAAATTCCCTTTGTTTTGGGGGAGAAAGACAGAAATTCCACTTATTTAGAGTCAAAAAGGCAGAAATTCCCCTTATTTTGGAGCAAAAATGAAGAAATTTTCCTTTTTTATGGCAAAGAGGTATGCATTCTTATTTTCGGGCAAAAAGGCAGAAATTCCCCGTATTTTGGAGCAAAATTGCAGACATTCCCCTAATTGTGGTGCAAATAGGCATAAATTCACTATATGTTGGGTCAAAAAGACAGAAATTCTCCTTATTTTAGGGCAAAATTCAGAAATTTAACTTATTTTGAGGCAAAATTGCAGAAATTTCATTTATTTCAGAAAAAAAGCAAAATTTTCTTATTTTGGGGCAAAAAGGCAGAAATTTCTTTTATTTTGGTAAAAAATTGCAGAAATTTTTCTTAATTTGGGGCAAAAAGGCAGAAATTTCCCATATTTTGGGGCAAAAATGCAGAAATTCCTCTTATTTTGAGGTAAAAAGGCTGAAATTCCCCTTATTTGGGGTCAAAAAGCAGAAATTTCTCTTATTTTGGGGCAAAATTCCAGAAATTTCCCTTATTTTGGGGCAAAATTGCAGAAATTTCACTTATTTTGGGGCAAAATTGCAGAAAATTCAATTATTTCAGGGAAAAAAGGCAGAAATTTTTCTTATTTTTGGGCAAAAATCAGAAATTCCTAATATTTTGTGGCAAAAATGCAGAAATTCCCCTTATTTTGAGGTAAAAAGGCTGATATTCCCCTTATTTGGGGGCAAAAAGGCAGAAATTTTCCTTATTTTGGGGCAAAAACGACAGAAATTCCCTTTGTTTTCGGGGAAAAAGACAGAAATTCCACATATTTAGAGGCAAAAAAGCAAAAATTTCCCTTATTTTGGAGCAAAATTGCAAAAATTTCCCTTTTTTATGGCAAAAAGGTATGCATTCTTCTTATTATCGGGCAAAAAGGCAGAAATTCCCCATATTTTGGAGCAAAATTGCAGAAATTCCTCTAATTGTGGGGCAAAAAGGCAGAAATTCCCTATATGTTAGGGCAAAAAGACAGAAATTCTTCTTATTTTGGGGCAAAACTCAGAAATTCCACTTATTTTGGGGCAAAATTCCAAAAATTTCCATTATTTTGGGGAAAAATTGCAGAAATTTCACTTATTTTGGGGCAAAATTGCAGAAATTTCACTTATTTCAGAGAAAAAAGGCAGAAATTTTCCTTATTTTGGGGCAAAAAGGCAGAAATTCCTAATATTTTGTGGCAAAAATCCAGAAATTCCCCTTATTTTGAGGTAAAAAGGCTGAAATTCCCCTTATTTGGGGGCAAATACGCAGAAATTTCCCTTATTTTGGGGCAAAATTGCAGAAATTTCACTTATTTCAGGGTAATAAGTCAGAAATTTTTTTTATTTTGGGGCTAAAAGGACAGAAATTTCCTTTGTTTTGAGAGAAAAAGACAGAAATTCTACTTATTTAGAGTCAAAAATGCAGAAATTCCTCTTATTTGGGGAAAAAATGAAGAAATTTCCCTTTTTTATGGCAAAAAGGTATGCATTCTTCTTATTTTTGGGCAAAAAGGCAGAAATTCCCCGTATTTTGGAGCAAAATTGCAGAAATTCCCCTAATTGTGGGGCAAAAAGGCAGAAATTCCCTATATGTTGGGGCAAAAAGAGAGAAATTCTCCTTATTTTGGGTCAAAACTCAGATATTCCACTTATTTTGGGGCAAAATTCCAGAAATTTCACTTATTTTGGGGCAAAATTGTAGAAATTTCACTTATTTTGGGGCAAAATTTCAGAAATTTCCCTTATTTTGGGGCAAAATTGTAGAAATTTCACTTATTTTGGGGAAAAATTTCAGAAATTTCATTTATTTCAGAAAAAAAATAAGCAGAAATTTTCTTATTTGGAAGCAAAAAGGCAGAAATTTCTTTTATTTTGGTACAAAATGGCAGAAATTTCCCTTAATTTGGGGCAAAATTGCAGAAATTTCACTTATTTTGGGGCAAAATTGCAGATATTTCACTTGTTTCAGGGAATAAAGGCAGAAATTTTCCTTATTTTGGGGAAAAAAGGCAGAAATTCCTTATATTTTGTGGCAAAAATGCAGAAGTTCCCTTTATTTTGAGGTAAAATGGCTGAAATTCCCCTTATTTGGGGGCAAAAAGGCAGAAATTTCTCTTATTTTGTTGC
This sequence comes from Micromys minutus, assembly GCF_963924665.1. Lineage (NCBI taxonomy): Eukaryota > Metazoa > Chordata > Mammalia > Rodentia > Muridae > Micromys > Micromys minutus. Next base: position 672,206 of record NW_027667200.1, on the reverse strand, counting down.
AAAATTGCAGAAATTTCACTTACTTCAGGGTAATAAGTAAGAATTTTTTCTTATTTTGGAACAAAAAAGACAGAAATTCCCTTTGTTTTGGGAGAGAAAGACAGAAATTCCACTTATTTAGAGTCAAAAACGCAGAAATTCCCCTTATTTTGGAGCAAAAATGAAGAAATTTCCCTTTTTAATGGCAAAAAGTTATGCATTCTCCTTATTTTCGGGCAAAAAGGCAGAAATTCCCCGTATTTTGGAGCAAAATTGCAGAAATTCCCATAGTTGTGGGGCAAAAAGGCAGAATTTCCATATATGTTAGGGCAAAAATACAGAAATTCTCCTTCTTTTGGTGCAAAACTCAGAAATTCCACATATTTTTGGGCAAATTTCAAAAAATTTCCATTATTTTGGGGCAAAATTGCAGAAATTTCACTTATTTTGGGGCAAAATTGCAGAAATTTCACTTATTTCAGGGAAAAAAGGCAGAAATTTTCCTTATTTTGGGGCAAAAAGGCAGAAATTCCTAATATTTTGTGGCAAAAATCCAGAAATTCCCCTTATTTTGAGGTAAAAAGGCTGAAATTCCCCTTATTTGGGGGCAAATACGCAGAAATTTCCCTTATTTTGGGGCAAAATTGCAGAAATTTCACTTATTTCAGGGTAATAAGTCAGAAATTTTCTTTATTTTGGGGCTAAAAGGACAGAAATTTCCTTTGTTTTGGGAGAAAAAGACAGAAATTCTACTTATTTAGAGTCAAAAATGCAGAAATTCCTCTTATTTGGGGAAAAAATGAAGAAATTTCCATTTTTTATGGCAAAAAGGTATGCATTCTTCTTATTTTTGGGCAAAAAGGCAGAAATTCCCCGTATTTTGGAGCAAAATTGCAGAAATTCCCCTAATTGTGGGGCAAAAAGGCAGAAATTCCCTATATGTTGGGGCAAAAAGAGAGAAATTCTCCTTATTTTGGGTCAAAACTCAGATATTCCACTTATTTTGGGGCAAAATTCCAGAAATTTCACTTATTTTGGGGCAAAATTGTAGAAATTTCACTTATTTTGGGGCAAAATTTCAGAAATTTCACTTATTTTGGGGCAAAATTGTAGAAATTTCACTTATTTTGGGGCAAAATTTCAGAAATTTCATTTATTTCAGAAAAAAAATAAGCAGAAATTTTCTTATTTGGAAGCAAAAAGGCAGAAATTTCTTTTATTTTGGTACAAAATAGCAGAAATTTCCCTTAATTTGGGGCAAAATTGCAGAAATTTCACTTATTTTGGGGCAAAATTGCAGATATTTCACTTGTTTCAGGGAATAAAGGCAGAAATTTTCCTTATTTTGGGGCAAAAAGGCAGAAATTCCTTATATTTTGTGGCAAAAATGCAGAAGTTCCCTTTATTTTGAGGTAAAATGGCTGAAATTCCCCTTATTTGGGGGCAAAAAGGCAGAAATTTCTCTTATTTTGTTGCAAAATTGCAGAAATTTCACTTACTTCAGGGTAATAAGTAAGAATTTTTTCTTATTTTGGAACAAAAAAGACAGAAATTCCCTTTGTTTTGGGAGAGAAAGACAGAAATTCCACTTATTTAGAGTCAAAAACGCAGAAATTCCCCTTATTTTGGAGCAAAAATGAAGAAATTCCCCTTTTTAATGGCAAAAAGTTATGCATTCTTCTTATTTTCGGGCAAAAATGCAGAAATTCCCCGTATTTTGGAGCAAAATTGCAGAAATTCCCCTAGTTGTGGGGCAAAAAGGCAGAATTTCCATATATGTTAGGGCAAAAATACAGAAATTCTCCTTCTTTTGGTGCAAAACTCAGAAATTCCACATATTTTTGGGCAAATTTCAAAAAATTTCCATTATTTTGGGGCAAAATTGCAGAAATTTCACTTATTTTGGGGCAAAATTGCAGAAATTTCACTTATTTCAGGGAAAAAAGGCAGAAATTTTCCTTATTTTGGGGCAAAAAGGCAGAAATTCCTAATATTTTGTGGCAAAAATCCAGAAATTCCCTGTATTTTGAGGTAAAAAGGCTGAAATTCCCCTTATTTGGGGGCAAAATCTCAGAAATTTCCCTTATTTTGGGGCAAAATTGCAGAAATTTCACTTATTTCAGGGTAATAAGTCAGAAATTTTCTTTATTTTGGGGCTAAAAGGACAGAAATTTCCTTTGTTTTGAAAGAAAAAGACAGAAATTCTACTTATTTAGAGTCAAAAATGCAGAAATTCCTCTTATTTGGGGAAAAAAATGAAGAAAGTTCCCTTTTTTATGGCAAAAAGGTATGCATTCTTCTTATTTTTGGGCAAAAAGGCAGAAATTCCCCGTATTTTGGAGCAAAATTGCAGAAATTCCCCTAATTGTGGAACAAAAAGGCAGAAATTCCCTATATGTTGGGGCAAAAAGACAGAAATTCTCCTTATTTTCGGGCAAAACTCAGAAGTTTACTTATTTTAGGGCAAAATTCCAGAAATTTCCCTTATTTTGGGGCAAAATTGCTGAAATTTCACCTATTTTGGGGCAAAATTGCAGAAATTTCACTTATTTCAGAAAAAAAAAAAGCAGAAATTTTCTTAATTTGGGGCAAAAAGGCTGAAATTTCTTTTATTTTGGTACAAAATTGCAGAAATTTTTCTTATTTTGGAGCAAAAATGCAGAAATTTCCCATATTTAGGGCAAAAATGCAGAAATTCTTTTTATTTTGAGGAAAAAGGCTGAAATTCCCCTTATTTGGGGGCAAAAAGGCAGAAATTTCCTTTATTTTGGGGCAAAATTGCAGAAATTTCACTTATTTCAGGGTAATAAGTCAGAAATTTTCTTTATTTTGCGCAAAAAACAGAGAAATTCCTTTTGTTTTGTGGGGAAAACACAGAAATTCCACTTTTTTAGAGGCAAAAAAGGAGAAATTCCTTTTATTTTTTAGCAAAAAATGAAGAAATTTCCCTTTTTTGTGGCAAAAGGTATACATTCCCCTTATTTTCAGGCTAAAAAGCAGAAATTTCCCGTATTTTGGAGCAAAATTGCAGAAATTCCCCTAATTGTGGGGCAAAAAGGCAGAAATTCCCTATATGTTAGTGCAAAAAGACAGAAATTCTCCTTATTTTGGGGCAAAACTCAGAAATTCCACTTATTTTGGGGCAAAATTCCAGAAATTTCCCTTATTTTGGGGCAACATTGCAGAAATTTCACTTATTTTGGGGCAAAATTCCAGAAATTTCACTTATTTATGGGAAAAAAATCAGAAAATATTTTATTTTGGGGCAAAAAGGCAGAAATTTCTTATATTTTGGTAAAAAATTTCAGAAATTTTTCTTATTTTGGGGCAAAAAGGCAGAAATTTCCTATATTTTAGGGCAAAAATGCAGAAATTCCCCTTTTTTTGAGGTAAAAAGGATGAAATTCCCCTATTTGCGGGCAAAAAGGCAGACATTTCCCTTATTTTGGGGCAAAATTGCAGAAATTTCACATATTTCAGGGAAAAAAGGCAGAAATTTTCCTTATTTTGAGGCAAAATTGCAGAAATTTCACTTATTTTGGGGCAAAATTGGAGAAATTTTACTTATGTCAGGGTAATAAGTCAGAAATTTTTTTTACTTTGGGGCAAAAAAGACAGAAATTCCCATTGTTTTGAGGGAAAAAGACAGAAATTCCACTTATTTAGAGGCAAAAAAGCAGAAATTCCCCTTATTTGTGAGCAAAAATGAAGAAATTTCCCTTTTTTATGGCAAAAAAGTATGCATTCTTCTTATTTTTGGGCAAAAACCAGAAATTTCCTGTATTTTGGAGCAAAATTGCAGAAATTCCTCTAATTGTGGGGCAAAAAGGCAGAAATTCCCTATATTTTGTGGCATAAAGACAGAAATTCTCCTTATTTTGGGGCAAAACTCAGAAATTCCACTTATTTTAAGGCAAAATTCCAGAAATTTCCCTTATTTTGGGGAAAATTGCAGAAATTTCACTTATTTTGGGGCAAAATTGCAGAAATGTCACTTATTTAAGGGAAAAAAAGCAGAAATTTTCCTTATTTTGGGGCAAAAATGCAGAAATTCCTAATATTTTGTGGTAAAAATGCAGAAATTCCCCTTATTTTGAGGTAAAAAGGCTGAAATCCCCCTTATTTGGGGGCAAAAAGGCAGAAATTTCCCTTATTTGGGGCAAAATTCCAGAAATTTCTCTTATTTCATGGTAATAAGTCAGAAATTTTCATTATTTTGGGCAAAAAAGACAGAAATTCCCTTTGTTTTGGGGGAAAAATACATAAATTCCACTTATTTAGAGACAAAAAAGCAGAAATTCCCTATTTTGGCGCAAAATTGCATAAATTTCACTTACTTCAGGGTAATAAGTCAGAAATTTTCCTTATTTTTGGGCAAAAAAGACAGAAATTACCTTTGTTTTGGGGGAAAAAGACAGAAATTCCACTTATTTAGAGGCAGAAAAGCAAAAATTTCCCTTATTTTGGAGCATAAATTAAGAAATTTCCCTTTTTTATGGCAAAAAGTTATGCATTCTACTTATTTTCATGCAAAAAGGAAGAAATTACCCGTATTTTGGAGCATAATTGCAGAAATTCCTCCAATTGTTGAGCAAAAAGGCAGAAATTCCCTATATGTTGGGGCAAAAAGACAGAAATTCTCCTTATTTTTGGTCAAAACTCAGAAATTCCACTTATTTTGGGGCAAAATTTCAGATATTTCAATTATTTTGGGGCAAAATTGCAGAAATTTCACTTATTTCAGGGAAAAAAAGGCAGAAATTTTCCTTATTTTGGGGCAAAAAGGCAGAAATTCCTAATATTTTGTGGCAAAAATCTAGAAATTCCCTTTATTTTGAGGTAAAAAGGCTGAAATTCCACTTATTTGGGGGCAAAATCGCAGAAATTTCCCTTATTTTGGGGCAAAATTGCAGAAATTTCACTCATTTCAGGGTAATAAGTCAGAAATTTTCTTTATTTTGGGGCTAAAATGACAGAAATTTCCTTTGTTTTGAAAGAAAAAGACAGAAATTCTACTTATTTAGAGTCAAAAATGCAGAAATTCCTCTTATTTGGGGAAAAAATGAAGAAATTTCCCTTTTTTATGGCAAAAAGGTATGCATTCTTCTTATTTTTGGGCAAAAAGGCAGAAATTCCCCGTATTTTGGAGCAAAATTGCAGAAATTCCCCTAATTGTGGAACAAAAAGGCAGAAATTCCCTATATGTTGGGGCAAAAAGACAGAAATTCTCCTTATTTTCGGGCAAAACTCAGAAGTTTACTTATTTTAGGGCAAAATTCCAGAAATTTCCCTTATTTTGGGGCAAAATTGCTGAAATTTCACCTATTTTGGGGCAAAATTGCAGAAATTTCACTTATTTCAGAAAAAAAAGCAGAAATTTTCTTAATTTGGGGCAAAAAGGCTGAAATTTCTTTTATTTTGGTACAAAATTGCAGAAATTTTTCTTATTTTGGAGCAAAAATGCAGAAATTTCCTTTATTTTGGGGCAAAATTGCAGAAATTTCACTTATTTCAGGGTAATAAGTCAGAAATTTTCTTTATTTTGCGCAAAAAACAGAGAAATTCCTTTTGTTTTGTGGGGAAAACACAGAAATTCCACTTTTTTAGAGGCAAAAAAGGAGAAATTCCTTTTATTTTTTAGCAAAAAATGAAGAAATTTCCCTTTTTTGTGGCAAAAGGTATACATTCCCCTTATTTTCAGGCTAAAAAGCAGAAATTTCCCGTATTTTGGAGCAAAATTGCAGAAATTCCCCTAATTGTGGGGCAAAAAGGCAGAAATTCCCTATATGTTAGTGCAAAAAGACAGAAATTCTCCTTATTTTGGGGCAAAACTCAGAAATTCCACTTATTTTGGGGCAAAATTCCAGAAATTTCCCTTATTTTGGGGCAACATTGCAGAAATTTCACTTATTTTGGGGCAAAATTCCAGAAATTTCACTTATTTATGGGAAAAAAATCAGAAAATATTTTATTTTGGGGCAAAAAGGCAGAAATTTCTTATATTTTGGTAAAAAATTTCAGAAATTTTTCTTATTTTGGGGCAAAAAGGCAGAAATTTCCCATATTTTAGGGCAAAAATGCAGAAATTCCCCTTTTTTTGAGGTAAAAAGGATGAAATTCCCCTATTTGGGGGCAAAAAGGCAGACATTTCCCTTATTTTGGGGCAAAATTGCAGAAATTTCACATATTTCAGGGAAAAAAGGCAGAAATTTTCCTTATTTTGAGGCAAAATTGCAGAAATTTCACTTATTTTGGGGCAAAATTGGAGAATTTCACTTATGTCAGGGTAATAAGTCAGAAATTTTTTTTTACTTTGGGGCAAAAAAGACAGAAATTCCCATTGTTTGGAGGGAAAAAGACAGAAATTCCACTTATTTAGAGTCAAAAAGGCAGAAATTCCCCTTATTTTGGAGTAAAAATGAAGAAATTTTCCTTTTTTATGGCAAAAAGGTATGCATCCTTATTTTCAGGCAAAAAGGCAGAAATTCCCCGTATTTTGGGGCAAAATTGCAGACATTCCCCTAGTTGTGGTGCAAAAAGGCCAAAATTCCCTATATGTTTGGGCAAAAAGACAGAAATTCTCCTTATTTTAGGGCAAAATTCAGAAATTTAACTTATTTTGAGGCAAAATTGCAGAAATTTCATTTATTTCAGAAAAATAGCAAAATTTTCTTATTTTGGGGCAAAAAGGCAGAAATTTCTTTTATTTTGGTACAAAATTGCAGAAATTTTTCTTAATTTGGGGCAAAAAGGCAGAAATTTCCCATATTTTGGGGCAAAAATGTAGAAAATCCCCTTATTTTGAGGTAAAAAGGCTGAAATTCCCCTTATTTGGGGTCAAAAAGCAGAAATTTCTCTCATTTTGGGGCAAAATTCCAGAAATTTCCCTTATTTTGGGGCAAAATTGCAGAAAATTCACTTATTTTGGGGCAAAATTGCAGAAAATTCACTTATTTCAGGGAAAAAAGGCAGAAATTTTCCTTATTTTTGGGCAAAAAAAACAGAAATTCCTAATATTTTGTGGCAAAAATGCAGAAATTCCCCTTATTTTGAGGTAAAAAGGCTGATATTCCCCTTATTTGGGGGCAAAAAGGCAGAAATTTTCCTTATTTTGGGGCAAAAAAGAGAGAAATTCCCTTTGTTTTCGGGGAAAAAGACAGAAATTCCACATATTTAGAGGCCAAAAAGCAGAAATTTCCCTTATTTTGGAGCAAAATTGCAAAAATTTCCCTTTTTTATGGCAAAAAGGTATGCATTCTTCTTATTATCGGGCAAAAAGGCAGAAATTCCCCGTATTTTGGAGCAAAATTGCAGAAATTCCCCTAATTCTGGGGCAAAAAGGCAGAAATTCCCTATATGTTAGGGCAAAAAGACAGAAATTCTCTTTATTTTTGGGCAAAACTCAGAAATTCCACTTATTTTAAGGCAAAATTCCAGAAATTTCCCTTATTTTGGGGCAAAATTGCAGAAATTTCACTTATTTTGGGGCAAAATTGCAGATATTTCACTTGTTTCAGGGAATAAAGGCAGAAATTTTCCTTATTTTGGGGCAAAAAGGCAGAAATTCCTTATATTTTGTGGCAAAAATGCAGAAGTTCCCTTTATTTTGAGGTAAAATGGCTGAAATTCCCCTTATTTGGGGGCAAAAAGGCAGAAATTTCTCTTATTTTGTTGCAAAATTGCAGAAATTTCACTTACTTCAGGGTAATAAGTAAGAATTTTTTCTTATTTTGGAACAAAAAAGACAGAAATTCCCTTTGTTTTGGGAGAGAAAGACAGAAATTCCACTTATTTAGAGTCAAAAACGAAGAAATTCCCCTTATTTTGGAGCAAAAATGAAGAAATTTCCCTTTTTAATGGCAAAAAGTTATGCATTCTTCTTATTTTCGGGCAAAAATGCAGAAATTCCCCGTATTTTGGAGCAAAATTGCAGAAATTCCCCTAGTTGTGGGGCAAAAAGGCAGAATTTCCATATATGTTAGGGCAAAAATACAGAAATTCTCCTTCTTTTGGTGCAAAACTCAGAAATTCCACATATTTTTGGGCAAATTTCAAAAAATTTCCATTATTTTGGGGCAAAATTGCAGAAATTTCACTTATTTTGGGGCAAAATTGCAGAAATTTCACTTATTTCAGGGAAAAAAGGCAGAAATTTTCCTTATTTTGGGGCAAAAAGGCAGAAATTCCTAATATTTTGTGGCAAAAATCCAGAAATTCCCTTTATTTTGAGGTAAAAAGGCTGAAATTCCCCTTATTTGGGGGCAAAATCTCAGAAATTTCCCTTATTTTGGGGCAAAATTGCAGAAATTTCACTTATTTCAGGGTAATAAGTCAGAAATTTTCTTTATTTTGGGGCTAAAAGGACAGAAATTTCCTTTGTTTTGAAAGAAAAAGACAGAAATTCTACTTATTTAGAGTCAAAAATGCAGAAATTCCTCTTATTTGGGGAAAAAATGAAGAAATTTCCCTTTTTATGGCAAAAAGGTATGCATTCTTCTTATTTTTGGGCAAAAAGGCAGAAATTCCCCGTATTTTGGAGCAAAATTGCAGAAATTCCCCTAATTGTGGAACAAAAAGGCAGAAATTCCCTATATGTTGGGGCAAAAAGACAGAAATTCTCCTTATTTTCGGGCAAAACTCAGAAGTTTACTTATTTTAGGGCAAAATTCCAGAAATTTCCCTTATTTTGGGGCAAAATTGCTGAAATTTCACCTATTTTGGGGCAAAATTGCAGAAATTTCACTTATTTCAGAAAAAAAAAGCAGAAATTTTCTTAATTTGGGGCAAAAAGGCTGAAATTTCTTTTATTTTGGTACAAAATTGCAGAAATTTTTCTTATTTTGGAGCAAAAATGCAGAAATTTCCCATATTTAGGGCAAAAATGCAGAAATTCTTTTTATTTTGAGGAAAAAGGCTGAAATTCCCCTTATTTGGGGGCAAAAAGGCAGAAATTTCCTTTATTTTGGGGCAAAATTGCAGAAATTTCACTTATTTCAGGGTAATAAGTCAGAAATTTTCTTTATTTTGTGCAAAAAACAGAGAAATTCCTTTTGTTTTGTGGGGAAAACACAGAAATTCCACTTTTTTAGAGGCAAAAAAGGAGAAATTCCTTTTATTTTTTAGCAAAAAATGAAGAAATTTCCCTTTTTTGTGGCAAAAGGTATACATTCCCCTTATTTTCAGGCTAAAAAGCAGAAATTTCCCGTATTTTGGAGCAAAATTGCAGAAATTCCCCTAATTGTGGGGCAAAAAGGCAGAAATTCCCTATATGTTAGTGCAAAAAGACAGAAATTCTCCTTATTTTGGGGCAAAACTCAGAAATTCCACTTATTTTGGGGCAAAATTCCAGAAATTTCCCTTATTTTGGGGCAACATTGCAGAAATTTCACTTATTTTGGGGCAAAATTCCAGAAATTTCACTTATTTATGGGAAAAAAATCAGAAAATATTTTATTTTGGGGCAAAAAGGCAGAAATTTCTTATATTTTGGTAAAAAATTTCAGAAATTTTTCTTATTTTGGGGCAAAAAGGCAGAAATTTCCTATATTTTAGGGCAAAAATGCAGAAATTCCCCTTTTTTTGAGGTAAAAAGGATGAAATTCCCCTATTTGCGGGCAAAAAGGCAGACATTTCCCTTATTTTGGGGCAAAATTGCAGAAATTTCACATATTTCAGGGAAAAAAGGCAGAAATTTTCCTTATTTTGAGGCAAAATTGCAGAAATTTCACTTATTTTGGGGCAAAATTGGAGAAATTTTACTTATGTCAGGGTAATAAGTCAGAAATTTTTTTTACTTTGGGGCAAAAAAGACAGAAATTCCCATTGTTTTGAGTGAAAAAGACAGAAATTCCACTTATTTAGAGGCAAAAAAGCAGAAATTCCCCTTATTTGTGAGCAAAAATGAAGACATTTCCCTTTTTTATGGCAAAAAAGTATGCATTCTTCTTATTTTTGGGCAAAAACCAGAAATTTCCTGTATTTTGGAGCAAAATTGCAGAAATTCCTCTAATTGTGGGGCAAAAAGGCAGAAATTACCTATATTTTGTGGCATAAAGACAGAAATTCTCCTTATTTTGGGGCAAAACTCAGAAATTCCACTTATTTTAAGGCAAAATTCCAGAAATTTCCCTTATTTTGGGGCAAAATTGCAGAAATTTCACTTATTTTGGGGCAAAATTGCAGAAATGTCACTTATTTAAGGGAAAAAAAGCAGAAATTTTCCTTATTTTGGGGCAAAAATGCAGAAATTCCTAATATTTTGTGGTAAAAATGCAGAAATTCCCCTTATTTTGAGGTAAAAAGGCTGAAATCCCCCTTATTTGGGGGCAAAAAGGCAGAAATTTCCCTTATTTGGGGCAAAATTCCAGAAATTTCTCTTATTTCATGGTAATAAGTCAGAAATTTTCATTATTTTGGGCAAAAAAGACAGAAATTCCCTTTGTTTTGGGGGAAAAATACATAAATTCCACTTATTTAGAGACAAAAAAGCAGAAATTCCCTATTTTGGTGCAAAATTGCATAAATTTCACTTACTTCAGGGTAATAAGTCAGAAATTTTCCTTATTTTTGGGCAAAAAAGACAGAAATTACCTTTGTTTTGGGGGAAAAAGACAGAAATTCCACTTATTTAGAGGCAGAAAAGCAAAAATTTCCCTTATTTTGGAGCATAAATTAAGAAATTTCCCTTTTTTATGGCAAAAAGTTATGCATTCTACTTATTTTCACGCAAAAAGGAAGAAATTACCCGTATTTTGGAGCATAATTGCAGAAATTCCTCCAATTGTTGAGCAAAAAGGCAGAAATTCCCTATATGTTGGGGCAAAAAGACAGAAATTCTCCTTATTTTTGGTCAAAACTCAGAAATTCCACTTATTTTGGGGCAAAATTTCAGATATTTCACTTATTTTGGGGCAAAATTGCAGAAATTTCACTTATTTCAGGGAAAAAAGGCAGAAATTTTCCTTATCTTGGGGCAAAAAGGCAGAAATTCCTAATATTTTGTGGCAAAAATCTAGAAATTCCCTTTATTTTGAGGTAAAAAGGCTGAAATTCCACTTATTTGGGGGCAAAATCGCAGAAATTTCCCTTATTTTGGGGCAAAATTGCAGAAATTTCACTTATTTCAGGGTAATAAGTCAGAAATTTTCTTTATTTTGGGGCTAAAAGGACAGAAATTTCCTTTGTTTTGAAAGAAAAAGACAGAAATTCTACTTATTTAGAGTCAAAAATGCAGAAATTCCTCTTATTTGAGGAAAAAATGAAGAAATTTCCCTTTTTTATGGCAAAAAGTTATGCATTCTTCTTATTTTTGGGCAAAAAGGCAGAAATTCCCCGTATTTTGGAGCAAAATTGCAGAAATTCCCCTAATTGTGGAACAAAAAGGCAGAAATTCCCTATATGTTGGGGCAAAAAGACAGAAATTCTCCTTATTTTCGGGCAAAACTCAGAAGTTTACTTATTTTAGGGCAAAATTCCAGAAATTTCCCTTATTTTGGGGCAAAATTGCTGAAATTTCACCTATTTTGGGGCAAAATAGCAGAAATTTCACCTATTTCAGAAAAAAAAGCAGAAATTTTCTTAATTTGGGGCAAAAAGGCTGAAATTTCTTTTATTTTGGTACAAAATTGCAGAAATTTTTCTTATTTTGGAGCAAAAATGCAGAAATTTCCTTTATTTTGGGGCAAAATTGCAGAAATTTCACTTATTTCAGGGTAATAAGTCAGAAATTTTCTTTATTTTGCGCAAAAAACAGAGAAATTCCTTTTGTTTTGTGGGGAAAACACAGAAATTCCACTTTTTTAGAGGCAAAAAAGGAGAAATTCCTTTTATTTTTTAGCAAAAAATTAAGAAATTTCCCTTTTTTGTGGCAAAAGGTATACATTCCCCTTATTTTCAGGCTAAAAAGCAGAAATTTCCCGTATTTTGGAGCAAAATTGCAGAAATTCCCCTAATTGTGGGGCAAAAAGGCAGAAATTCCCTATATGTTAGTGCAAAAAGACAGAAATTCTCCTTATTTTGGGGCAAAACTCAGAAATTCCACTTATTTTGGGGCAAAATTCCAGAAATTTCCCTTATTTTGGGGCAACATTGCAGAAATTTCACTTATTTTGGGGCAAAATTCCAGAAATTTCACTTATTTATGGGAAAAAAATCAGAAAATATTTTATTTTGGGGCAAAAAGGCAGAAATTTCTTATATTTTGGTAAAAAATTTCAGAAATTTTTCTTATTTTGGGGCAAAAAGGCAGAAATTTCCCATATTTTAGGGCAAAAATGCAGAAATTCCCCTTTTTTGAGGTAAAAAGGATGAAATTCCCCTATTTGGGGGCAAAAAGGCAGACATTTCCCTTATTTTGGGGCAAAATTGCAGAAATTTCACATATTTCAGGGAAAAAAGGCAGAAATTTTCCTTATTTTGAGGCAAAATTGCAGAAATTTCACTTATTTTGGGGCAAAATTGGAGAATTTCACTTATGTCAGGGTAATAAGTCAGAAATTTTTTTTACTTTGGGGCAAAAAAGACAGAAATTCCCATTGTTTGGAGGGAAAAAGACAGAAATTCCACTTATTTAGAGTCAAAAAGGCAGAAATTCCCCTTATTTTGGAGTAAAAATGAAGAAATTTTCCTTTTTTATGGCAAAAAGGTATGCATCCTTATTTTCAGGCAAAAAGGCAGAAATTCCCCGTATTTTGGGGCAAAATTGCAGACATTCCCCTAATTGTGGTGCAAAAAGGCCAAAATTCCCTATATGTTTGGGCAAAAAGACAGAAATTCTCCTTATTTTAGGGCAAAATTCAGAAATTTAACTTATTTTGAGGCAAAATTGCAGAAATTTCATTTATTTCAGAAAAATAGCAAAATTTTCTTATTTTGGGGCAAAAAGGCAGAAATTTCTTTTATTTTGGTACAAAATTGCAGAAATTTTTCTTAATTTGGGGCAAAAAGGCAGAAATTTCCCATATTTTGGGGCAAAAATGCAGAAAATCCCCTTATTTTGAGGTAAAAAGGCTGAAATTCCCCTTATTTGGGGTCAAAAAGCAGAAATTTCTCTCATTTTGGGGCAAAATTCCAGAAATTTCCCTTATTTTGGGGCAAAATTGCAGAAAATTCACTTATTTTGGGGCAAAATTGCAGAAAATTCACTTATTTCAGGGAAAAAAGGCAGAAATTTTCCTTATTTTTGGGCAAAAAAACAGAAATTCCTAATATTTTGTGGCAAAAATGCAGAAATTCCCCTTATTTTGAGGTAAAAAGGCTGATATTCCCCTTATTTGGGGGCAAAAAGGCAGAAATTTTCCTTATTTTGGGGCAAAAAAGAGAGAAATTCCCTTTGTTTTCGGGGAAAAAGACAGAACTTCCACATATTTAGAGGCCAAAAAGCAGAAATTTCCCTTATTTTGGAGCAAAATTGCAAAAATTTCCCTTTTTTATGGCAAAAAGGTAAGCATTCTTCTTATTATCGAGCAAAAAGGCAGAAATTCCCCGTATTTTGGAGCAAAATTGCAGAAATTCCCCTAATTCTGGGGCAAAAAGGCAGAAATTCCCTATATGTTAGGGCAAAAAGACAGAAATTCTCTTTATTTTTGGGCAAAACTCAGAAATTCCACTTATTTTAAGGCAAAATTCCAGAAATTTCCCTTATTTTGGGGCAAAATTGCAGAAATTTCACTTATTTTGGAGCAAAATTGCAGAAATGTCACTTATTTAAGGGAAAAAAAGCAGAAATTTTCCTTATTTTGGGGCAAAAATGCAGAAATTCCTAATATTTTGTGGTAAAAATGCAGAAATTCCCCTTATTTTGAGGTAAAAAGGCTGAAATCCCCCTTATTTGGGGGCAAAAAGGCAGAAATTTCCCTTATTTGGGGCAAAATTCCAGAAATTTCTCTTATTTCATGGTAATAAGTCAGAAATTTTCATTATTTTGGGCAAAAAAGACAGAAATTCCCTTTGTTTTGGGGGAAAAATACATAAATTCCACTTATTTAGAGACAAAAAAGCAGAAATTCCCTATTTTGGTGCAAAATTGCATAAATTTCACTTACTTCAGGGTAATAAGTCAGAAATTTTCCTTATTTTTGGGCAAAAAAGACAGAAATTACCTTTGTTTTGGGGGAAAAAGACAGAAATTCCACTTATTTAGAGGCAGAAAAGCAAAAATTCCCCTTATTTTGGAGCATAAATGAAGAAATTTCCCTTTTTTATGGCAAAAAGTTATGCATTCTACTTATTTTCGCGCAAAAAGGAAGAAATTACCCGTATTTTGGAGCAAAATTGCAGAAATTCCTTTAATTGTGTGGCAAAAAGGCAGAAATTCCCTATATGTTGGGGCAAAAAGACAGAAATTCTCTTTATTTTTGGTCAAAACTCAGAAATTCCACTTATTTTGGGGCAAAATTTCAGATATTTGACTTATTTTGGGGCAAAATTGCAGAAATTTCACTTATTTTGGGGCAAAATTGCAGAAATTTAACTTATTTCAGGGTAATAAGTCAGAAATTTTCCTTATTTTGGGGCAAAAAGACAGAAATTCTATTTGTATTGGGGGACAAAGACAGAAATTCCACATATTTTGAGGCATAAAAGCAGAAATTCCCCTTATTTTGGAGCAAAAATGAAGATATTTTCCTTTTTTATGGCAAAAAGGTATGCATTCTTCTTATTTTCGGGCAAAAAGTCAGAAATTCCCTGTATTTTGGAGCAAAATTGCAGAAATTGCCCTAATTGTGGGGCAAAAAGTCAGAAATTCCCTATATGTTTAGGAAAAAGACAGAAATTCTCCTTATTTTGGGTCAAAACTCAGAAATTCCAATTATTTTGAGGCAAAATTCCAGAAATTTCACTTATTTTGGGGCAAAATGGTAGAAATTTCACTTATTTTGGGGAAAAATTTCAGAAATTTCACTTATTTCAGAAAAAAAGTAGAAATTTTCTAATTTTGAAGCAAAAAGGCAGAAATTTCTTTTATTTTGGTACAAAATTGCAGAAATTTCCTTTATTTTGGGGCAAAATTGCAGAAATTTCACTTATTTTGGGGCAAAATTTCAGAAATTTCACTTATTTCAGGAAATAAAGGCAGAAATTTTCCTTATTTTGGGGCAAAAAGTCAGAAATTCCTAATATTTTGTGGCAAAAATGCAGAAATGCCCCTTATTTTGAGGTAAAAAGGCTGAAATTCCCCTTATTTGGGGGCAAAAAGGCAGAAATTTCCCTTTTTTGGGGCAAAATTGTAGAAATTTCACTTACTTCAAGGTAATAAGTCAGAAATTTTCCTTATTTTGGAACAAAAAAGACAGAAATTCCCTTTGTTTTGGGGGAGAAAGACAGAAATTCCACTTATTTAGAGTCAAAAAGGCAGAAATTCCCCTTATTTTGGAGCAAAAATGAAGAAATTTTCCTTTTTTATGGCAAAAAGGTATGCATTCTTATTTTCGGGCAAAAAGGCAGAAATTCCCCGTATTTTGGAGCAAAATTGCAGACATTCCCCTAATTGTGGTGCAAAAAGGCCAAAATTTCCTATATGTTGGGGCAAAAAGACAGAAATTCTCCGTATTTTAGGGCAAAATTCAGAAATTTAACTTATTTTGAGGCAAAATTGCAGAAATTTCATTTATTTCAGAAAAATAGCAAAATTTTCTATTTTGGGGCAAAAAGGCAGAAATTTCTTATATTTTAGTACAAAATTGCAGAAATTTTTCTTAATTTGGGGCAAAAAGGCAGAAATTTCCTATATTTTGGGGCAAAAATGCAGAAATTCCCCTTATTTTGAGGTAAAAAGGCTGAAATTCCCCTTATTTGGGGTCAAAAATCAGAAATTTCTCTCATTTTGGGGCAAAATTCCAGAAATTTCCCTTATTTTGGGGCAAAATTGCAGAAAATTCACTTATTTTGGGGCAAAATTGCAGAAAATTCACTTATTTCAGGGAAAAAAGGCAGAAATTTTCCTTATTTTTGGGCAAAAAAAACAGAAATTCCTAATATTTTGTGGCAAAAATGCAGAAATTCCCCTTATTTTGAGGTAAAAAGGCTGATATTCCCCTTATTTGGGGGCAAAAAGGCAGAAATTTTCCTTATTTTGGGGCAAAAAAGAGAGAAATTCCCTTTGTTTTCGGGGAAAAAGACAGAAATTCCACATATTTAGAGGCAAAAAAGCAGAAATTTCCCTTATTTTGGAGCAAAATTGCAAAAATTTCCCTTTTTTATGGCAAAAAGGTATGCATTCTTCTTATTATCGGGCAAAAAGGCAGAAATTCCCCGTATTTTGGAGCAAAATTGCAGAAATTCCCCTAATTCTGGGGCAAAAAGGCAGAAATTCCCTATATGTTAGGGCAAAAAGACAGAAATTCTCTTTATTTTTGGGCAAAACTCAGAAATTCCACTTATTTTAAGGCAAAATTCCAGAAATTTCCCTTATTTTGGGGCAAAATTGCAGAAATTTCACTTATTTTGGGGCAAAATTGCAGAAATGTCACTTATTTAAGGGAAAAAAAGCAGAAATTTTCCTTATTTTGGGGCAAAAATGCAGAAATTCCTAATATTTTGTGGTAAAAATGCAGAAATTCCCCTTATTTTGAGGTAAAAAGGCTGAAATCCCCCTTATTTGGGGGCAAAAAGGCAGAAATTTCCCTTATTTGGGGCAAAATTCCAGAAATTTCTCTTATTTCATGGTAATAAGTCAGAAATTTTCCTTATTTTGGGCAAAAAAGACAGAAATTCCCTTTGTTTTGGGGGAAAAATACATAAATTCCACTTATTTAGAGACAAAAAAGCAGAAATTCCCCTTATTTTGGCGCAAAATTGCATAAATTTCACTTACTTCAGGGTAATAAGTCAGAAATTTTCCTTATTTTTGGGCAAAAAATACAGAAATTACCTTTGTTTTGGGGGAAAAAGACAGAAATTCCACTTATTTAGAGGCAGAAAAGCAAAAATTCCCCTTATTTTGGAGCATAAATGAAGAAATTTCCCTTTTTTATGGCAAAAAGTTATGCATTCTACTTATTTTCGCACAAAAAGAAAGAAATTACCCGTATTTTGGAGCAAAATTGCAGAAATTCCTCTAATTGTGGGGCAAAAAGGCAGAAATTCCCTATATGTTGGGGCAAAAAGACAGAAATTCTCCTTATATTTGGTCAAAACTCAGAAATTCCACTTATTTTGGGGCAAAATTTCAGATATTTCACTTATTTTGGGGCAAAATTGCAGAAATTTCACTTATTTTGGGGCAAAATTGCAGAAATTTAACTTATTTCAGGGTAATAAGTCAGAAATTTTCCTTATTTTGGGGCAAAAAGACAGAAATTCTATTTGTATTGGGGGACAAAGACAGAAATTCCACATATTTTGAGGCATAAAAGCAGAAATTCCCCTTATTTTGGAGCAAAAATGAAGGTATTTTCCTTTTTTATGGCAAAAAGGTATGCATTCTTCTTATTTTCGGGCAAAAAGTCAGAAATTCCCTGTATTTTGGAGCAAAATTGCAGAAATTGCCCTAATTGTGGGGCAAAAAGTCAGAAATTCCCTATATGTTGAGAAAAAAGACAGAAATTCTCCTTATTTTGGGTCAAAACTCAGAAATTCCAATTTTTTTGAGGCAAAATTCCAGAAATTTCACTTATTTTGGGGCAAAATGGTAGAAATTTCACTTATTTTGGGGAAAAATTTCAGAAATTTCACTTATTTCAGAAAAAAAGCAGAAATTTTCTAATTTTGAAGCAAAAAGGCAGAAATTTCTTTTATTTTGGTACAAAATTGCAGAAATTTCCTTTATTTTGGGGCAAAATTGCAGAAATTTCACTTATTTTGGGGCAAAATTTCAGAAATTTCACTTATTTCAGGAAATAAAGGCAGAAATTTTCCTTATTTTTGGGCAAAAATTCAGAAATTCCTAATATTTTGTGGCAAAAATGCAGAAATGCCCCTTATTTTGAGGTAAAAAGGCTGAAATTCCCCTTATTTGGGGGCAAAAAGGCAGAAATTTCCCTTTTTTGGGGCAAAATTGTAGAAATTTCACTTACTTCAAGGTAATAAGTCAGAAATTTTCCTTATTTTGGAACAAAAAAGACAGAAATTCCCTTTGTTTTGGGGGAGAAAGACAGAAATTCCACTTATTTAGAGTCAAAAAGGCAGAAATTCCCCTTATTTTGGAGCAAAAATGAAGAAATTTTCCTTTTTTATGGCAAAAAGGTATGCATTCTTATTTTCGGGCAAAAAGGCAGAAATTCCCCGTATTTTGGAGCAAAATTGCAGACATTCCCCTAATTGTGGTGCAAAAAGGCCAAAATTCCCTATATGTTGGGGCAAAAAGACAGAAATTCTCCTTATTTTAGGGCAAAATTCAGAAATTTAACTTATTTTGAGGCAAAATTGCAGAAATTTCATTTATTTCAGAAAAATAGCAAAATTTTCTATTTTGGGGCAAAATGGCAGAAATTTCTTTTATTTTGGTACAAAATTGCAGAAATTTTTCTTAATTTGGGGCAAAAAGGCAGAAATTTCCCATATTTTGGGGCAAAAATGCAGAAATTCCCCTTATTTTGAGGTAAAAAGGCTTAAATTCCCCTTATTTGGGGTCAAAAAGCAGAAATTTCTCTCATTTTGGGGCAAAATTCCAGAAATTTCCCTTATTTTGGGGCAAAATTGCAGAAAATTCACTTATTTTGGGGCAAAATTGCAGAAAATTCACTTATTTCAGGGAAAAAAGGCAGAAATTTTCCTTATTTTTGGGCAAAAAAACAGAAATTCCTAATATTTTGTGGCAAAAATGCAGAAATTCCTCTTATTTTGAGGTAAAAAGGCTGATATTCCCCTTATTTGGGGGCAAAAAGGCAGAAATTTTCCTTATTTTGGGGCAAAAAAGAGAGAAATTCCCTTTGTTTTCGGGGAAAAAGACAGAAATTCCACATATTTAGAGGCAAAAAAGCAGAAATTTCCCTTATTTTGGAGCAAAATTGCAAAAATTTCACTTTTTTATGGCAAAAAAGTATGCATTCTTCTTATTATCGGGCAAAAAGGCAGAAATTCCCCGTATTTTGGAGCAAAATTGCAGAAATTCCCCGTATTTTGGAGCAAAATTGCAGAAATTCCCCTAATTCTGGGGCAAAAAGGCAGAAATTCCCTATATGTTAGGGCAAAAAGACAGAAATTCTCCTTATTTTGGGGCAAAACTCAAAAATTCCACTTATTTTGGGGCAAAATTCAAGAAATTTCCATTATTTTGGGGCAAAATTGAAGAAATTTCACTTATTTTGGGGCAAAATTGCAGAAATTTCACTTATTTCAGGGAAAAAAGGCAGAAATTTTCCTTATTTTGGGGCAAAAAGGCAGAAATTCCTAATATTTTGTGGCAAAAATCTAGAAATTCCCCTTATTTTGAGGTAAAAAGGCTGAAATTCCCCTTATTTGGGGGCAAAAACGCAGAAATTTCCCTTATTTGGGGCAAAATTGCAGAAATTTTACTTATTTCAGGATAATAATTCAGAAATTTTCCTTATTTTGGGGCTAAAAGGACAGAAATTTCCTTTGTTTTGGGGGAAAAAGACAGAAATTCTACTTATTTAGAGTCAAAAATGCAGAAATTCCTCTTATTTGGGGAAAAAATGAAGAAATTTCCCTTTTTTATGGCAAAAAGGTATGCATTTTTCTTATTTTTGGGCAAAAAGGAAGAAATTCCCCGTATTTTGGAGCAAAATTGCAGAAATTTCCCATATTTTGGGGCAAAAATGCAGAAATTCTTCGTATTTTGAGGAAAAAGGCTGAAATTCCCCTTATTTGGGGGCAAAAAGGCAGAAATTTCCCTTATTTTGGGGAAAATTGCAGAAATTTCACTTATTTCAGGGTAATAAGTCAGAAATTTTCCTTATTTTGGGCAAAAAACACAGAAATTCCCTTTGTTTTGTGGGGAAAACACAGAAATTCCACTTTTTTAGAGGCAAAAAAGCAGAAATTTCTTTTATTTTTTAGCAAAAATGAAGAAATTTCCCTTTTTTGTGGCAAAAGGTATACATTCCCCTTATTTTCCGGCTAAAAAGCAGATATTTCCCGTATTTTGGAGCAAAATTGCAGAAATTCCCCTAATTGTGGGGCAAAAAGGCAGAAATTCCCTATATGTTACTGCAAAAAGACAGAAATTCTCCTTATTTTGGGGAAAAACTCAAAAATTCCAATTATTTGGGGGCAAAATTCAAGAAATTTCCCTTATTTTGGGGAAAATTGTAGAAATTTCACTTATTTTGGGGCAAAATTTCAGAAATTTCACTTATTTATAGGAAAAAAATCAGAAATTATTTTATTTTGGGGCAAAAAGGCAGAAATTTCTTATATTTTGGTAAAAAATTTCAGAAATTTTTCTTATTTTGGGGCAAAAAGGTAGAAATTTCCCATATTTTAGGGCAAAAATGCAGAAATTCCCCTTTTTTGAGGTAAAAAGGATGAAATTCCCCTATTTGGGGGCAAAAAGGCAGACATTTCCCTTATTTTGGGGCAAAATTGCAGAAATTTCACTTATTTCAGGGTAAAAAGGCAGAAATTTTCCTTATTTTGGGGCAAAAAGACAGAAATTCTATTTGTATTGGGGGACAAAGACAGAAATTCCACATATTTTGAGGCATAAAAGCAGAAATTCCCCTTATTTTGGAGCAAAAATGAAGGTATTTTCCTTTTTATGGCAAAAAGGTATGCATTCTTCTTATTTTCGGGCAAAAAGTCAGAAATTCCCTGTATTTTGGAGCAAAATTGCAGAAATTGCCCTAATTGTGGGGCAAAAAGTCAGAAATTCCCTATATGTTGAGAAAAAAGACAGAAATTCTCCTTATTTTGGGTCAAAACTCAGAAATTCCAATTATTTTGAGGCAAAATTCCAGAAATTTCACTTATTTGGGGCAAAATTGTAAAATTTCACTTATTTTGGGGAAAAATTTCAGAAATTTCACTTATTTCAGAAAAAAAGCAGAAATTTTCTAATTTTGAAGCAAAAAGGCAGAAATTTCTTTTATTTTGGTACAAAATTGCAGAAATTTCCTTTATTTTGGGGCAAAATTGCAGAAATTTCACTTATTTTGGGGCAAAATTTCAGAAATTTCACTTATTTCAGGAAATAAAGGCAGAAATTTTCCTTATTTTTGGGCAAAAAGTCAGAAATTCCTAATATTTTGTGGCAAAAATGCAGAAATGCCCCTTATTTTGAGGTAAAAAGGCTGAAATTCCCCTTATTTGGGGGCAAAAAGGCAGAAATTTCCCTTTTTTGGGGCAAAATTGTAGAAATTTCACTTACTTCAAGGTAATAAGTCAGAAATTTTCCTTATTTTGGAAAAAAAAGACAGAAATTCCCTTTGTTTTGGGGGAGAAAGTCAGAAATTCCACTTATTTAGAGTCAAAAAGGCAGAAATTCCCCTTATTTTGGAGCAAAAATGAAGAAATTTTCCTTTTTTATGGCAAAAAGGTATGCATTCTTATTTTCGGGCAAAAAGGCAGAAATTCCCCGTATTTTGGAGCAAAATTGCAGACATTCCCCTAATTGTGGTGCAAAAAGGCCAAAATTCCCTATATGTTGGGGCAAAAAGACAGAAATTCTCCTTATTTTAGGGCAAAATTCAGAAATTTAACTTATTTTGAGGCAAAATTGCAGAAATTTCATTTATTTCAGAAAAATAGCAAAATTTTCTATTTTGGGGCAAAATGGCAGAAATTTCTTTTATTTTGGTACAAAATTGCAGAAATTTTTCTTAATTTGGGGCAAAAAGGCAGAAATTTCCCATATTTTGGGGCAAAAATGCAGAAATTCCCCTTATTTTGAGGTAAAAAGGCTTAAATTCCCCTTATTTGGGGTCAAAAAGCAGAAATTTCTCTCATTTTGGGGCAAAATTCCAGAAATTTCCCTTATTTTGGGGCAAAATTGCAGAAAATTCACTTATTTTGGGGCAAAATTGCAGAAAATTCACTTATTTCAGGGAAAAAAGGCAGAAATTTTCCTTATTTTTGGGCAAAAAAACAGAAATTCCTAATATTTTGTGGCAAAAATGCAGAAATTCCTCTTATTTTGAGGTAAAAAGGCTGATATTCCCCTTATTTGGGGGCAAAAAGGCAGAAATTTTCCTTATTTTGGGGCAAAAAAGAGAGAAATTCCCTTTGTTTTCGGGGAAAAAAACAGAAATTCCACATATTTAGAGGCAAAAAAGCAGAAATTTCCCTTATTTTGGAGCAAAATTGCAAAAATTTCACTTTTTTATGGCAAAAAGGTATGCATTCTTCTTATTATCGGGCAAAAAGGCAGAAATTCCCCGTATTTTGGAGCAAAATTGCAGAAATTCCCCGTATTTTGGAGCAAAATTGCAGAAATTCCCCTAATTCTGGGGCAAAAAGGCAGAAATTCCCTATATGTTAGGGCAAAAAGACAGAAATTCTCCTTATTTTGGGGCAAAACTCAGAAATTCCACTTATTTTGGGGCAAAATTCAAGAAATTTCCATTATTTTGGGGCAAAATTGAAGAAATTTCACTTATTTTGGGGCAAAATTGCAGAAATTTCACTTATTTCAGGGAAAAAAGGCAGAAATTTTCCTTATTTTGGGGCAAAAAGGCAGAAATTCCTAATATTTTGTGGCAAAAATCTAGAAATTCCCCTTATTTTGAGGTAAAAAGGCTGAAATTCCCCTTATTTGGGGGCAAAAACGCAGAAATTTCCCTTATTTGGGGCAAAATTGCAGAAATTTTACTTATTTCAGGATAATAATTCAGAAATTTTCCTTATTTTGGGGCTAAAAGGACAGAAATTTCCTTTGTTTTGGGGGAAAAAGACAGAAATTCTACTTATTTAGAGTCAAAAATGCAGAAATTCCTCTTATTTGGGGAAAAAATGAAGAAATTTCCCTTTTTTATGGCAAAAAGGTATGCATTTTTCTTATTTTTGGGCAAAAAGGCAGAAATTCCCTGTATTTTGGAGCAAAATTGCAGAAATTTCCCATATTTTGGGGCAAAAATGCAGAAATTCTTCGTATTTTGAGGAAAAAGTCTGAAATTCCCCTTATTTGGGGGCAAAAAGGCAGAAATTTCCCTTATTTTGGGGAAAATTGCAGAAATTTCACTTATTTCAGGGTAATAAGTCAGAAATTTTCCTTATTTTGGGCAAAAAACACAGAAATTCCCTTTGTTTTGTGGGGAAAACACAGAAATTCCACTTTTTTAGAGGCAAAAAAGCAGAAATTTCTTTTATTTTTTAGCAAAAATGAAGAAATTTCCCTTTTTTGTGGCAAAAGGTATACATTCCCCTTATTTTCCGGCTAAAAAGCAGATATTTCCCGTATTTTGGAGCAAAATTGCAGAAATTCCCCTAATTGTGGGGCAAAAAGGCAGAAATTCCCTATATGTTACTGCAAAAAGACAGAAATTCTCCTTATTTTGGGGAAAAACTCAAAAATTCCAATTATTTGGGGGCAAAATTCCAGAAATTTCCCTTATTTTGGGGAAAATTGTAGAAATTTCACTTATTTTGGGGCAAAATTTCAGAAATTTCACTTATTTATAGGAAAAAAATCAGAAATTATTTTATTTTGGGGCAAAAAGGCAGAAATTTCTTATATTTTGGTAAAAAATTTCAGAATTTTTTCTTATTTTGGGGCAAAAAGGTAGAAATTTCCCATATTTTAGGGCAAAAATGCAGAAATTCCCCTTTTTTTGAGGTAAAAAGGATGAAATTCCCCTATTTGGGGGCAAAAAGGCAGACATTTCCCTTATTTTGGGGCAAAATTGCAGAAATTTCACTTATTTCAGGGTAAAAATGCAGAAATTTTCCTTATTTTGGGGCAAAAAGACAGAAATTCTATTTGTATTGGGGGACAAAGACAGAAATTCCACATATTTTGAGGCATAAAAGCAGAAATTCCCCTTATTTTGGAGCAAAAATGAAGGTATTTTCCTTTTTTATGGCAAAAAGGTATGCATTCTTCTTATTTTCGGGCAAAAAGTCAGAAATTCCCTGTATTTTGGAGCAAAATTGCAGAAATTGCCCTAATTGTGGGGCAAAAAGTCAGAAATTCCCTATATGTTGAGAAAAAAGACAGAAATTCTCCTTATTTTGGGTCAAAACTCAGAAAATCCAATTTTTTTGAGGCAAAATTCCAGAAATTTCACTTATTTTGGGGCAAAATTGCAGAAAATTCACTTATTTCAGGGAAAAAAGGCAGAAATTTTCCTTATTTTTGGGCAAAAAAACAGAAATTCCTAATATTTTGTGGCAAAAATGCAGAAATTCCTCTTATTTTGAGGTAAAAAGGCTGATATTCCCCTTATTTGGGGGCAAAAAGGCAGAAATTTTCCTTATTTTGGGGCAAAAAAGAGAGAAATTCCCTTTGTTTTCGGGGAAAAAGACAGAAATTCCACATATTTAGAGGCAAAAAAGCAGAAATTTCCCTTATTTTGGAGCAAAATTGCAAAAATTTCACTTTTTTATGGCAAAAAGGTATGCATTCTTCTTATTATCGGGCAAAAAGGCAGAAATTCCCCGTATTTTGGAGCAAAATTGCAGAAATTCCCCGTATTTTGGAGCAAAATTGCAGAAATTCCCCTAATTCTGGGGCAAAAAGGCAGAAATTCCCTATATGTTAGGGCAAAAAGACAGAAATTCTCCTTATTTTGGGGCAAAACTCAGAAATTCCACTTATTTTGGGGCAAAATTCAAGAAATTTCCATTATTTTGGGGCAAAATTGAAGAAATTTCACTTATTTTGGGGCAAAATTGCAGAAATTTCACTTATTTCAGGGAAAAAAGGCAGAAATTTTCCTTATTTTGGGGCAAAAAGGCAGAAATTCCTAATATTTTGTGGCAAAAATCTAGAAATTCCCCTTATTTTGAGGTAAAAAGGCTGAAATTCCCCTTATTTGGGGGCAAAAACGCAGAAATTTCCCTTATTTGGGGCAAAATTGCAGAAATTTTACTTATTTCAGGATAATAATTCAGAAATTTTCCTTATTTTGGGGCTAAAAGGACAGAAATTTCCTTTGTTTTGGGGGAAAAAGACAGAAATTCTACTTATTTAGAGTCAAAAATGCAGAAATTCCTCTTATTTGGGGAAAAAATGAAGAAATTTCCCTTTTTTATGGCAAAAAGGTATGCATTTTTCTTATTTTTGGGCAAAAAGGCAGAAATTCCCTGTATTTTGGAGCAAAATTGCAGAAATTTCCCATATTTTGGGGCAAAAATGCAGAAATTCTTCGTATTTTGAGGAAAAAGGCTGAAATTCCCCTTATTTGGGGGCAAAAAGGCAGAAATTTCCCTTATTTTGGGGAAAATTGCAGAAATTTCACTTATTTCAGGGTAATAAGTCAGAAATTTTCCTTATTTTGGGCAAAAAACACAGAAATTCCCTTTGTTTTGTGGGGAAAACACAGAAATTCCACTTTTTTAGAGGCAAAAAAGCAGAAATTTCTTTTATTTTTTAGCAAAAATGAAGAAATTTCCCTTTTTTGTGGCAAAAGGTATACATTCCCCTTATTTTCCGGCTAAAAAGCAGATATTTCCCGTATTTTGGAGCAAAATTGCAGAAATTCCCCTAATTGTGGGGCAAAAAGGCAGAAATTCCCTATATGTTACTGCAAAAAGACAGAAATTCTCCTTATTTTGGGGAAAAACTCAAAAATTCCAATTATTTGGGGGCAAAATTCAAGAAATTTCCCTTATTTTGGGGAAAATTGTAGAAATTTCACTTATTTTGGGGCAAAATTTCAGAAATTTCACTTATTTATAGGAAAAAAATCAGAAATTATTTTATTTTGGGGCAAAAAGGCAGAAATTTCTTATATTTTGGTAAAAAATTTCAGAAATTTTTCTTATTTTGGGGCAAAAAGGTAGAAATTTCCCATATTTTAGGGCAAAAATGCAGAAATTCCCCCTTTTTTGAGGTAAAAAGGATGAAATTCCCCTATTTGGGGGCAAAAAGGCAGACATTTCCCTTATTTTGGGGCAAAATTGCAGAAATTTCACTTATTTCAGGGTAAAAAGGCAGAAATTTTCCTTATTTTGGGGCAAAATTGCAGAAATTTCACTTATTTTGGGGGAAAATTGGAGAAATTTCACTTATGTCAGGGTAATAAGTCAGAAATTTTTTTTATTTTGGGGCAAAAAAGACAGAAATTCCCTTTGTTTTGGGGGAAAAAGACAGAAATTCCAAATATTTAGAGGCAAAAAGCAGAAATTCCTCTTATTTTGGAGCAAAAATGAAGAAATTTCTTTTTTTTATGGCAAAAAGGTATGCATTCTTCTTATTTTCGGGCAAAAACCAGAAATTTCCCGTATTTTGGAGCAAAATTGCAGAAATTCCTCTAATTGTGAGGCAAAAAGGCAGAAATTCCCTATATTTTGGGGCATAAAGACAGAAATTCTCCTTATTTTGGGGCAAAACTCAGAAATTCCACTTATTTTAAGGCAAAATTCCAGAAATTTCCCTTATTTTGGGGCAAAATTGCAAATTTCACTTATTTTGGGGCAAAATTGCAGAAATTTCACTTATTTAAGGGAAAAAAAGCAGAAATTTTTTTTTTCTGGGGCAAAAAGGCAAAAATTTCTTTTATTTTGGTACAAAATTGCAGAAAATTTTTTTATTTTGGGAAAAAAGGCAGAAATTTCCCATATTTTGGGGCAAAAATGCAGAAATTCCCCTTATTTTGAGGTAAAAAGGCTGAAATACCCGTTATTTGGGGCAAAAAGGAAGAAATTTCCCTTATTTTGAGGAAAAATTGCAGAAATTTCACTTATTTCAGGGTAATAAGTCAGAAATTTTCCTTATTTTTGGGCAAAAATACAGAAATTCCCTTTGTTTTGGGGGACAAAGACAGAAATTCCAAATATTTAGAGGCATAAAAGAAGAAATTTCCCTTATTGTAGAGCAAAAATGAAGAAATTTTCCTTTTTTATGGCAAAAAGTTATGCATTCTTCTTATTTTCGGGCTAAAGGGCAGAAATTCCCTGTATTTTGGAGCAAAATTGCAGAAATTCCCATAATTGTAGGGGCAAAAAGACAGAAATTCTTATTTTGGGTCAAAACTCAGAAATTCCACTTATTTTGGGGCAAAATTCCAGAAATTTCACTTATTTTGGGGCAAAATTGTAGAAATTTCACTTATTTTGGGGCAAAATTTCAGAAATTTCACTTATTTCACAAAAAAAGCAGAAATTTTCTTATTTGGAAGCAAAAAGGCAGAAATTTCTTTTTTTTGGTACAAAATTGCAGAAATTTCACTTATTTTGGGGCAAAATTGCAGAAATATCACTTATTTTTGGGCACAATTGCAGAAATTTCACTTATTTCAGAAAAAAAAGCAGAAATTTTTTTATTTGGAAGCAAAAAGGCAGAAATTCCCTACATGTTGGGGCAAAAAGACAGAAATTCTCCTTATTTTGGGGCAAAACTCAGAAATTTCACTTATTTTAGGGCAAAATTCCAGAAATTTCCCTTATTTTGAGGCAAAATTGCAGAAATTTCACTTATTTTGGGGCAAAATTGCAGAAATTTCACTTATTTCAAAAAAAAAGCAGAAATTTTCTTATTTTGGGGCAAAAGGGCAGAAATTTCTTTTATATTGGTACAAAATTGCAGAAATTTTTCTTATTTTGGAGCAAAAATGCAGAAATTTCCCATATTTTGGGGCAAAAATGCAGAAATTCTTATTTTGAGGAAAAAGGCTGAAATTCCCCTTATTTGGGGGCAAAAAGGCAGAAATTTCCCTTATTTTGGGGCAAAATTGCTGAAATTTCACTTATTTCAGGGTAATAAGTCAGAAATTTTCCTTATTTTGGGGCTAAAAGGACAGAAATTTCCTTTGTTTTCGGGGAAAGAGACAGAAATTATACTTATTTAAAGGCAAAAAAGCAGAAATTCCCCTTATTTTGGAGCAAAAATGAAGAAATTTCTCTATTTTTATGGCCAAAATGTATGCATTCTTTTTATTTTCGGGCAAAAAAGCAGAAATTCCCCTTATTTTGGAGCAAAATTGCAGAAATTCCCCTAATTGTGGGGCAAAAAGGCAGAAATTCCATATATATTAGTGCAAAATACAGATATTCTTCTTATTTTGAAGCAAAACTCAGAAATTCCACTTATTTTGGGGCAAAATTCTAGAAATTTCCCTTATTTTGGGGCAAAATTGCAGAAATTTCACTTATTTTGAGGCAAAATTGCAGAAATTTCACTTATTTCAGGGAAAAAAGGCAGTAATTTTTTTTTATTTTGGGGCAAAAAGGCAGAAATTCCTAATATTTTGTGGCAAAAATGCAGAAATTACCCTTTTTTTGAGGTAAAAATGCTGAAATTCCTTTTATTTGTAGGCAAAAAGGCAAATATTTCCATTATTTTGGGGCAAAATTGCAGAAATTTCACTTATTTCACGGTAATAAGTCAGAAATTTTCCTTATTTTGGGTCATAAAAGACAGAAATTCCCTTTGTTTTGGGGGAAAAAGACAGAAATTCCAGTTATTTAGAGGCAAAAAGGCAGAAATTCCTAATATTTTGTGGCAAAAATGCAGAAATTCCCCTTATTTGGAGGTAAAAAGGCTGAAATTCCCTTTATTTGGGGGCCAAAAAGGCAGAAATTTTCCTTATTTTAGGGCAAAATTGCAGAAATTTCACTTATTTCAGGGTAATAAGTCAGAAATTTTCCTTATTTTGGGGCAAAAAAGACAGAAATTCCCTTTGTTTTGGGGGAAAAAGACAGAAATTCCACTTATTTAGATGCAAAAAAAGCAGAAATTCCCCTTATTTTGGAGCAAAAATGAAGAAATTTCCCTTTTTATGGCAAAAAGCTCTGCATTCTTACTTTCGGGCAAAAAGGGAGAAATTCCCCATATTTTGGAGAAAAATTGCAGAAATTCCTCTTATTGTGGGGCAAAAAGGCAGAAATTCCCTATATGTTAGGGCAAAAAACAGAAATTCTCCTTATTTTGGGGCAAAACTCAGAACTTCCACTTATTTTGGGGCAAAATTCCAGAGATTTCCCCTATTTTGGGACAAAATTGCAGAAATTTCACTTATTTTGGGGCAAAATTGCAGAAATTTTACTTATTTCAGTGAAAAAAGGCAGAATTTTTATTTTTATTTTGGGGCAAAAATGCAGAAATTCCTAATATTTTGTGGCAAAATTGCAGAAATTCCCCTTATTTTGAGGTAAAAAGGCTGAAATCCCCCTTATTTGGGGGCAAAAAGGCAGAAATTTCCCTTATTTGGGGCAAAATTTCAGAAATTTCTCTTATTTCATAGTAATAAGTCAGAAATTTTTTTTATTTTGCGCAAAAAAGACAGAAATTCCCTTTGTTTTGGGGGAAAAATACATAAATTCCACTTATTTAGAGACAAAAAAGCAGAAATTCCCCTTATTTTGGGGCAAAATTGCATAAATTTCACTTACTTCAGGGTAATAAGTAAGAATTTTTTTTTTATTTTTGGGCAAAAAAGACAGAAATTACCTTTGTTTTGGGGGAAAAAGACAGAAATTCCAGTTATTTAGAGGTAGAAAAGCAAAAATTCCCCTTATTTTGGAGCAAAATTGCAAAAATTTCCCTATTTTATGGCAAAAAGTTATGCATTCTACTTATTTTCGCGCAAAAAGGAAGAAATTACCCGTATTTTGGAGCAAAATTGCAGAAATTCCCCTAATTGTGGGGCAAAAAGGCAGAAATTCCCTATATGTTGGGGCAAAAAGACAGAAATTCTCCATATTTTTGGTCAAAACTCAGAAATTCCACTTATTTTGGGGCAAAATTTCAGATACTTCACTTATTTTGGGGCAAAATTGCAGAAATTTCACTTATTTTGGGGCAAAATTGCAGAAATTTAACTTATTTCAGGGTAATAAGTCAGAAATTTTCCTTATTTTGGGGCAAAAAGACAGAAATTCTATTTGTATTAGGGGACAAAGACAGAAATTCTACATATTTAGAGGCATAAAAGCAGAAAATCCCCTTATTTTAGAGCAAAAATGAAGAAATTTTCCTTTTTTATGGCAAAAAGGTACGCATTCTTCTTATTTTCGGGCAAAAAGGCAGAAATTCCCCGTATTTTGGAGCAAAATTGCAGAAATTTCCCTTATTGTGGGGCAAAAAGGCAGAAATTCCCTATATGTTGAGGCAAAAAGACAGAAATTCTCCTTATTTTGGGTCAAAACTCAGAAATTCCAATTATTTTGAGGCAAAATTCCAGAAATTTCACTTATTTTGGGGCAAAATTGTAGAAATTTCACTTATTTTGGGGAAAAATTTCAGAAATTTCACTTATTTCAGAAAAAAAGCAGAAATTTTCTAATTTTGAAGCAAAAAGGCAGAAATTTCTTTTATTTTGGTACAAAATTCCAGAAATTTCCTTTATTTTGGGGCAAAATTGCAGAAATTTCACTTATTTTGGGGCAAAATTTCAGAAATTTCACTTATTTCTGAAAAAGAAGGCAGAAATTTTCTTTATTTTGGGGCAAAAAGGCAGAAATTCCTAATATTTTGTGGCAAAAATGCAGAAATTCCCCTTATTTTGAGGTAAAAAGGCTGAAATTCCCCTTATTTGGGGGCAAAAAGGCAGAAATTTCCCTTTTTTTGGGCAAAATTGTAGAAATTTCACTTACTTCAGGGTAATAAGTCAGAAATTTTCCTTATTTTGGAACAAAAAAGACAGAAATTCCCTTTGTTTTGGGGGAAAAGACAGAAATTCCACTTATTTAGAGTCAAAAAGGCAGAAATTCCCCTTATTTTAAAGCAAAAATGAAGAAATTTTCCTTTTTTATGGCAAAAAGGTATGCATTCTTATTTTCGGGCAAAAAGGCCGAAATTCCCCGTATTTTGGAGCAAAATTGCAGACATTCCCCTAATTGTGGTGCAAAAAGGCAGAAATTCCCTATATGTTGGGGCAAATAGACAGAAATTCTCCTTATTTTAGGGCAAAATTCAGAAATTTAAAATATTTTGAGGCAAAATTGCAGAAATTTCATTTATTTCAGAAAAAAAGCAAAATTTTCTTATTTTGGGGCAAAAAGGCAGAAATTTCTTTTATTTTGGTACAAAATTGCAGAAATTTTTCTTAATTTGGGGCAAAAAGGCAGAAATTTCCCATATTTTGGGGCAAAAATGCAGAAATTCCCCTTATTTTGAGGTAAAAAGGCTGAAATTCCCCTCATTTGGGGTCAAAAAGCAGAAATTTCTCTTATTTTGGGGCAAAATTCCAGAAATTTCCCTTATTTTGGGGCAAAATTGCAGAAATTTCACTTATTTTGGGGCAAAATTGCAGAAAATTCACTTATTTCAGGGAAAAAATGCAGAAATTTTCCTTATTTTTGGGCAAAAAACCAGAAATTCCTAATATTTTGTGGCAAAAATGCAGAAATTCCCCTTATTTTGAGGTTAAAAGGCTGATATTACCCTTCTTTGGGGGCAAAAATGCAGAAATTTTCCTTATTTTGGGGCAAAAAAGACAGAGATTCCCTTTGTTTTCGGGGAAAAAGACAGAAATTCCACATATTTAGAGGCAAAAAAGCAGAAATTTCCCTTATTTTGGAGCAAAATTGCAAAAATTTCCCTTTTTTATGGCAAAAAGGTATGCATTCTTCTTATTATCGAGCAAAAAGGCAGAAATTCCCCGTATTTTGGAGCAAAATTGCAGAAATCCCCCTAATTGTGGGGCAAAAAGGCAGAAATTCCCTATATGTTAGGGCAAAAAGACAGAAATTCTCCTTATTTTGGGGCAAAACTCAGAAATTCCACTTATTTTGGGGCAAAATTCAAGAAATTTCCATTATTTTGGGGGCAAAATTGAAGAAATTTCACTTATTTTGGGGCAAAATTGCAGAAATTTCACTTATTTCAGGAAAAAAAGGCAGAAATTTTCCTTATTTTGGGGCAAAAAGGCAGAAATTCCTAATATTTTGTGGCAAAAATCTAGAAATTCCCCTTATTTTGAGGTAAAAAGGCTGAAATTCCCCTTATTTGAGGGCAAAAAGGCAGTAATTACCCTTATTTTGGGGCAAAATTGCAGAAATTTCACTTATTTCAGGGTAATAAGTCAGAAATTTTCCTTATTTTGAAGCTAAAAGGACAGAAATTTCCTTTGTTTTGAGGGAAAAAGACAGAAATTCAACTTATTTAGAGTCAAAAATGCAGAAATTCCTCTTATTTGGGGAAAAAATGAAGAAATTTCACTTTTTTATGGCAAAAAGGTATGCATTCTTTTTATTTTTGGGCAAAAAGGCAGAAATTCCCCGTATTTTGGAGGAAAATTGCAGAAATTCCCCTAATTGTGGAACAAAAAGGCAGAAATTCCCTATATGTTGGTGCAAAAAGACAGAAATTCTCCTTATTTTCGGGCAAAACTCAGAAGTTTACTTATTTTAGGGCAAAATTCCAGAAATTTCCCTTATTTTGGGGGAAAATTGCTGAAATTTCACCTATTTTGGGGCAAAATTGCAGAAATTTCACTTATTTCAGAAAAAAAAAGCAGAAATTTTCTTATTTTGGGGCAAAAAGGCAGAAATTTCATTTATTTTGGTACGAAATTGCAGAAACTTTTCTTATTTTGGAGCAAAAATGCAGAAATTTCCCATATTTTGGGGCAAAAATGCAGAAATTCTTATTTTGAGGAAAAAGGCTGAAATTCCCCATATTTGGGGGCAAAAAGGCAGAAATTTCCCTTATTTTGGGGCAAAATTGCAGAAATTTCACTTATTTCAGGGTAATAAGTCATAAATTTTCCTTATTTTGGGCAAAAAACACAGAAATTCCCTTTGTTTTGTGGGGAAAACACAGAAATTCCACTTTTTTAGAGGCAAAAAAGCAGAAATTCCTTTTATTTTTTAGCAAAAATGAAGAAATTTCCCTTTTTTGTAGCAAAAGGTGTACATTCCCCTTATTTTTAGGCTAAAAAGCAGAAATTCCCCGTATTTTGGAGCAAAATTGTAGAAATTCCCCTAATTGTGGGGCAAAAAGGCAGAAATTCCTTATATGTTAGTGCAAAAAGACAGAAATCCTCCTTATTTTCGGGCAAAACTCAGAAATTCCACTTATTTTGGGGCAAAATTGCTGAAATTTCACCTATTTTGGGGCAAAATTGCAAAAATTTCACTTATTTCAGAAAAAAAAGCAGAAATTTTCTTATTTTGGGCAAAAAGGCAGACATTTCATTTATTTTGGTACAAAATTGCAGAAATTTTTCTTATTTTGGAGCAAAAATGCAGAAATTTCCCATATTTTGGGGCAAAAATGCAGAAATTCTTCTTATTTTGAGTAAAAAGGCTGAAATTCCCCTTATTTGGGGGCAAAAAGGCAGAAATTTCCTTTATTTTGGGGCAAAATTGCAGATATTTCACTTATTTCAGGGTAATAAGTCAGAAATTTTCCTTATTTTGGGGCAAAATTGCAGAAATTTCACTTATTTTGGGGGAAAATTGGAGAAATTTCACTTATGTCAGGGTAATAAGTCAGAAATTTTTTTTAATTTGGGGCAAAAAAGACAGGAATTCCCTTTGTTTTGGGGGAAAAAGACAGAAATTCCACTTATTTAGAGCCAAAAAAGCAGAAATTCCCCTTATTTTGGAGCAAAAATGAAGAAATTTTTCTTTTTTATGGCAAAAAAGTATGCATTCTTCTTATTTTCGGGCAAAAACCAGAAATTTCCTGTATTTTGGATCAAAATTGCAGAAATTCCTCTAATTGTGGGGTAAAAAGGCAGAAATTCCCTATATTTTATGGCATAAAGACAGAAATTCTTCTTATTTTGGGGCAAAACTCAGAAATTCCACATATTTTAAGGCAAAATTCCAGAAATTTCTCTTATTTTGGGGCAAAATTGCAGAAATTTCACTTATTTTGGGGCAAAATTGCAGAAATTTAACTTATTTCAGGGTAATAAGTCAGAAATTTTCCTTATTTTGGGGCAAAAAGACAGAAATTCTATTTGTATTAGGGGACAAAGACAGAAATTCTACATATTTAGAGGCATAAAAGCAGAAAATCCCCTTATTTTAGAGCAAAAAAGAAGAAATTTTCCTTTTTTATGGCAAAAAGGTACGCATTCTTCTTATTTTCGGGCAAAAAGGCAGAAATTCCCCGTATTTTGGAGCAAAATTGCAGAAATTTCCCTTATTGTGGGGCAAAAAGGCAGAAATTCCCTATATGTTGAGGCAAAAAGACAGAAATTCTCCTTATTTTGGGTCAAAACTCAGAAATTCCAATTATTTTGAGGCAAAATTCCAGAAATTTCACTTATTTTGGGGCAAAATTGTAGAAATTTCACTTATTTTGGGGAAAAATTTCAGAAATTTCACTTATTTCAGAAAAAAAGCAGAAATTTTCTAATTTTGAAGCAAAAAGGCAGAAATTTCTTTTCTTTTGGTACAAAATTCCAGAAATTTCCTTTATTTTGGGGCAAAATTGCAGAAATTTCACTTATTTTGGGGCAAAATTTCAGAAATTTCACTTATTTCTGAAAGAGAAGGCAGAAATTTTCTTTATTTTGGGGCAAAAAGGCAGAAATTCCTAATATTTTGTGGCAAAAATGCAGAAATTCCCCTTATTTTGAGGTAAAAAGGCTGAAATTCCCCTTATTTGGGGGCAAAAAGGCAGAAATTTCCCTTTTTTTGGGCAAAATTGTAGAAATTTCACTTACTTCAGGGTAATAAGTCAGAAATTTTCCATATTTTGGAACAAAAAAGACAGAAATTCCCTTTGTTTTGGGGGAAAAGACAGAAATTCCACTTATTTAGAGTCAAAAAGGCAGAAATTCCCCTTATTTTAAAGCAAAAATGAAGAAATTTTCCTTTTTTATGGCAAAAAGGTATGCATTCTTATTTTCGGGCAAAAAGGCAGAAATTCCCCGTATTTTGGAGCAAAATTGCAGACATTCCCCTAATTGTGGTGCAAAAAGGCAGAAATTCCCTATATGTTGGGGCAAATAGACAGAAATTCTCCTTATTTTAGGGCAAAATTCAGAAATTTAAAATATTTTGAGGCAAAATTGCAGAAATTTCATTTATTTCAGAAAAAAAGCAAAATTTTCTTATTTTGGGGCAAAAAGGCAGAAATTTCTTTTATTTTGGTACAAAATTGCAGAAATTTTTCTTAATTTGGGGCAAAAAGGCAGAAATTTCCCATATTTTGGGGCAAAAATGCAGAAATTCCCCTTATTTTGAGGTAAAAAGGCTGAAATTCCCCTCATTTGGGGTCAAAAAGCAGAAATTTCTCTTATTTTGGGGCAAAATTCCAGAAATTTCCCTTATTTTGGGGCAAAATTGCAGAAATTTCACTTATTTTGGGGCAAAATTGCAGAAAATTCACTTATTTCAGGGAAAAAATGCAGAAATTTTCCTTATTTTTGGGCAAAAAACCAGAAATTCCTAATATTTTGTGGCAAAAATGCAAAAATTCCCCTTATTTTGAGGTTAAAAGGCTGATATTACCCTTCTTTGGGGGCAAAAATGCAGAAATTTTCCTTATTTTGGGGCAAAAAAGACAGAGATTCCCTTTGTTTTCGGGGAAAAAGACAGAAATTCCACATATTTAGAGGCAAAAAAGCAGAAATTTCCCTTATTTTGGAGCAAAATTGCAAAAATTTCCCTTTTTTATGGCAAAAAGGTATGCATTCTTCTTATTATCGAGCAAAAAGGCAGAAATTCCCCGTATTTTGGAGCAAAATTGCAGAAATTCCCCTAATTGTGGGGCAAAAAGGCAGAAATTTCCTATATGTTAGGGCAAAAAGACAGAAATTCTCCTTATTTTGGGGCAAAACTCAGAAATTCCACTTATTTTGTGGCAAAATTCAAGAAATTTCCATTATTTTGGGGGCAAAATTGAAGAAATTTCACTTATTTTGGGGCAAAATTGCAGAAATTTCACTTATTTCAGGAAAAAATGGCAGAAATTTTCCTTATTTTGGGGCAAAAAAACAGAAATTCCTAATATTTTGTGGCAAAAATGCAGAAATTCTCCTTATTTTCAGGTAAAAAGGCTGATATTCCCCTTCTTTTGGGGCAAAAAGGCAGAAATTTTCCTTATTTTGGGGCAAAAAAGACAGAAATTCCCTTTGTTTTCGGGGAAAAAGACAGAAATTCCACATATTTAGAGGCAAAAAAGCAGAAATTTCCCTTATTTTGGAGCAAAATTGCAAAAATTTCCCTTTTTTATGGCAAAAAGGTATGCATTCTTCTTATTATCGAGCAAAAAGGCAGAAATTCCCCGTATTTTGGAGCAAAATTGCAGAAATTCCCCTAATTGTGGGGCAAAAAGGCAGAAATTCCCTATATGTTAGGGCAAAAAGACAAAAATTCTCCTTATTTTTGGGCAAAACTCAGAAATTCCACTTATTTTGGGGCAAAATTCAAGAAATTTCCATTATTTTGGGGGCAAAATTGAAGAAATTTCACTTATTTTGGGGCAAAATTGCAGAAATTTCACTTATTTCAGGAAAAAAAGGCAGAAATTTTCCTTATTTTGGGGCAAAAAGGCAGAAATTCCTAATATTTTGTGGCAAAAATCTAGAAATTCCCCTTATTTTGAGGTAAAAAGGCTGAAATTCCCCTTATTTGAGGGCAAAAATGCAGTAATTACCCTTATTTTGGGGCAAAATTGCAGAAATTTCACTTATTTCAGGGTAATAAGTCAGAAATTTTCCTTATTTTGAAGCTAAAAGGACAGAAATTTCCTTTGTTTTGAGGGAAAAAGACAGAAATTCAACTTATTTAGAGTCAAAAATGCAGAAATTCCTCTTATTTGGGGAAAAAATGAAGAAATTTCACTTTTTTATGGCAAAAAGGTATGCATTCTTTTTATTTTTGGGCAAAAAGGCAGAAATTCCCCGTATTTTGGAGGAAAATTGCAGAAATTCCCCTAATTGTGGAACAAAAAGGCAGAAATTCCCTATATGTTGGTGCAAAAAGACAGAAATTCTCCTTATTTTCGGGCAAAACTCAGAAGTTTACTTATTTTAGGGCAAAATTCCAGAAATTTCCCTTATTTTGGGGGAAAATTGCTGAAATTTCATCTATTTTGGGGCAAAATTGCAGAAATTTCACTTATTTCAGAAAAAAAAAGCAGAAATTTTCTTATTTTGGGGCAAAAAGGCAGAAATTTCATTTATTTTGGTACGAAATTGCAGAAACTTTTCTTATTTTGGAGCAAAAATGCAGAAATTTCCCATATTTTGGGGCAAAAATGCAGAAATTCTTATTTTGAGGAAAAAGGCTGAAATTCCCCTTATTTGGGGGCAAAAAGGCAGAAATTTCCCTTATTTTGGGGCAAAATTGCAGAAATTTCACTTATTTCAGGGTAATAAGTCATAAATTTTCCTTATTTTGGGCAAAAAACACAGAAATTCCCTTTGTTTTGTGGGGAAAACACAGAAATTCCACTTTTTTAGAGGCAAAAAAGCAGAAATTCCTTTTATTTTTTAGCAAAAATGAAGAAATTTCCCTTTTTTGTAGCAAAAGGTGTACATTCCCCTTATTTTTAGGCTAAAAAGCAGAAATTCCCCGTATTTTGGAGCAAAATTGTAGAAATTCCCCTAATTGTGGGGCAAAAAGGCAGAAATTCCTTATATGTTAGTGCAAAAAGACAGAAATCCTCCTTATTTTCGGGCAAAACTCAGAAATTCCACTTATTTTGGGGCAAAATTGCTGAAATTTCACCTATTTTGGGGCAAAATTGCAAAAATTTCACTTATTTCAGAAAAAAAAGCAGAAATTTTCTTATTTTGGGCAAAAAGGCAGACATTTCATTTATTTTGGTACAAAATTGCAGAAATTTTTCTTATTTTGGAGCAAAAATGCAGAAATTTCCCATATTTTGGGGCAAAAATGCAGAAATTCTTCTTATTTTGAGTAAAAAGGCTGAAATTCCCCTTATTTGGGGGCAAAAAGGCAGAAATTTCCTTTATTTTGGGGCAAAATTGCAGACATTTCACTTATTTCAGGGTAATAAGTCAGAAATTTTCCTTATTTTGGGGCAAAATTGCAGAAATTTCACTTATTTTGGGGGAAAATTGGAGAAATTTCACTTATGTCAGGGTAATAAGTCAGAAATTTTTTTTAATTTGGGGCAAAAAAGACAGGAATTCCCTTTGTTTTGGGGGAAAAAGACAGAAATTCCACTTATTTAGAGCCAAAAAAGCAGAAATTCCCCTTATTTTGGAGCAAAAATGAAGAAATTTTTCTTTTTTATGGCAAAAAAGTATGCATTCTTCTTATTTTCGGGCAAAAACCAGAAATTTCCTGTATTTTGGATCAAAATTGCAGAAATTCCTCTAATTGTGGGGTAAAAAGGCAGAATTTCCCTATATTTTATGGCATAAAGACAGAAATTCTTCTTATTTTGGGGCAAAACTCAGAAATTCCACATATTTTAAGGCAAAATTCCAGAAATTTCTCTTATTTTGGGGCAAAATTGCAGAAATTTCACTTATTTTGGGGCAAAATTGAAGAAATTTAACTTATTTGGGTAATAAGTCACAAATTTTCCTTATTTTGGAGCAAAAAGACCGAAATTCTATTTGTATTGGGGGACAAAGACATAAATTCCACATATTTAGAGGCATAAAAGCAGAAATTCCCCTTATTTTAGAGCAAAAAAGAAGAAATTTTCCTTTTTTATGGCAAAAAGGTATGCATTCTTCTTATTTTCGGGCAAAAAGGCAGAAATTCCCTGTATTTTGGAGCAAAATTGCAGAAATTGCCATAATTGTGGGGCAAAAAGGCAGAAATTCCCTATATGTTGAGGCAAAAAGACAGAAATTCTCCTTATTTTGGGTCAAAACTATGAAATTCGAATTATTTTGAGGCAAAATTCCAGAAATTTCACTTATTTTGGGGCAAAATTGTAAAATTTCACTTATTTTGGGGAAAAATTTCAGAAATTTCACTTATTTCAGAAAAAAAGCAGAAATTTTCTTATTTGGAAGCA
Organism: Micromys minutus; assembly: GCF_963924665.1. Classification (NCBI taxonomy): domain Eukaryota; kingdom Metazoa; phylum Chordata; class Mammalia; order Rodentia; family Muridae; genus Micromys; species Micromys minutus. The sequence continues at coordinate 633,325 of NW_027667200.1, read as the reverse complement.
AAAAGGCAGAAATTTCTTTTATTTTGGTACAAAATTGCAGAAATTTCCCTTATTTTGGGGCAAAATTGCAGAAATTTCACTTATTTTGGGGCAAAATTTCAGAAATTTCACTTATTTCAGGAAAAAAAGGCAGAAATTTTCCTTATTTTGGGGCAAAAAGGCAGAAATTCCTAATATTTTGTGGCAAAAATGCAGAAATTCCCCTTATTTTGAGGTAAAAAGGCTGAAATTTCCTATATTTGGGGGCAAAAAAGGCAGAAATTTCCCTTTTTTGGAGGCAAAATTGTAGAAATTTCACTTACTTCAGGGTAATAAGTCAGAAATTTTCCTTATTTTGGAACAAAAAAGACAGAAATTCCCTTTGTTTTGGGGGAAAAAGACAGAAATTCCACTTATTTAGAGTCAAAAAGGCAGAAATTCCTTTTATTTTGGAGCAAAAATGAAGAAAGTTTCCTTTTTTATGGCAAAAAGGTATGCATTCTTATTTTCGGGAAAAAAGGCAGAAATTCCCCGTCTTTTGGAGCAAAATTGCAGAAATTCCCCTAATTATGGGGCAAAAAGGCAGTAATTCCCTATATATTGGGGCAAAAAGACAGAAATTCTCCTTATTTTGTGGTAAAACTCAGAAATTCCACTTATTTTGGGGCAAAATTCCAGAAATTTCACTTATTTTGGGGCAAAATTCTAGAAATTTCACTTATTTTGGGCCAAAATTTCAGAAATTTCACTTATTTTCAGAAAAAAAATAGAAATTTTTCTATTTGGAAGCAAAAATGCAGAAATTTCTTTTATTTTGGTACAAAATTGCAGAAATTTTTCTTATTTTGGGGCAAAAAGGCAGAAATTTCCCATATTTTGGGGCAAAAATTTAGAAATTCCCCTTATTTTGAGGTAAAAAGGCTAAAATTCCCCTTATTTGGGGGCAAAAAGGCAGAAATTCCACTTATTGTGGGCCAAAATTGCGGAAATTTCACTTATTTCAGGGAAAAAAGGCAGAAATTTTCCTTATTTAGGGGCAAAAAAGCAGAAATTCCTAATATTTTGTGGCAAAAATAAAGAAATTCCCTTTATTTTGAGGTAAAAAGGGTGAAATTCCCCTTATTTGGGGGTAAAAAGGCCGAAATTTCCATTATTTTGGGGCAAAATTGCAGAAATTTAACTTATTTCAGGTTAATAAGTCAGAATTTTTTTTTATTTTGGGGCAAAAAAGACAGAAATTCCCTTTGTTTTGGAGGAAAAAGACCAAAATACCACTTATTTAGAGGCAAAAAAGCAGAAATTTTCCTTATTTTGGAGCAAAAATTAAGAAATTTCCCTTTTTTATGGCAAAAAGGTAAAAATTCCTTGTATTTTGGAGCAAAATTGCAGAAATTCCCCTAATTGTCAAGCAAAAAGGTAGAAATTCCATATATGTTGGGGCAAAAAGACAGAAATTCTCTTTATTTTGGGGCGAAACTCAGAAATTCCACTTATTTGGGGCAAAATTCCAGAAATTTACCTTATTTTAGGGCAAAATTGCAGAAATTTCACTTATTTTGGGGCAAAATTGCAGAAATTTCACTTATTTCAGGGAAAAAAAGCAGAAATTTTCCTTATTTTGGGGCAAAAAACAGAAATTCCTAATATTTTGTAGTAAAAATGCAGAAATTCCCCTTATTTTGAGGTAAAAAGGCAGAAATTCCCCTTATTTGTGGGCAAAAAGGCAGTAATTTCCCTTATTTTGGGGCAAAATTGCAGAAATTTCACTTATTTCAGGGTAATAAGTAAGAAATTTTCCTTATTTTGGAACAAAAAAGACAGAAATTCCCTTTGTTTTAGGGGAAAAAGACAGATATTCCACTTATTTAGAGTCAAAAAGGCAGAAATACCCCTTATTTTGGAGCAAAAATGAAGATATTTCCCTTTTTTTATGGCAAAAAGTTATGCATTCTTCTTATTTTCAGGCAAAAAGGCAGAAATTCCCTGTATTTTGAGCAACATTGCAGAAATTCCCCTAATTGTGGGGCAAAATGGCAGAAATTCCCTATATGTTGGGGCAAAAAGACAGACATTCTTCTTATTTTGGGGCAAAACTCAGAAATTCCACTTATTTTGGGGCAAAATTCCAGAAATTTCCCATATTTTGGGGCCAAATTGCAGAAATTTCACTTATTTTGGGGCAAAATTTCAGAAATTTCACTTATTTCAGGGAAAAAAAGCAGAAATTTTTTTATTTTGGAGCAAAAAGGCAGAAATTTCCCATATTTTGAAGAAAAATGCAGAAATTCCCCTTATTTTGAGTTAAAAATGCTGAAATTCCCCTTATTTGGGTGCAAAAACGCAGAAATTTCTCTTATTTTGAGGCAAAATTGCAGAAATTTCACTTATTTCAGGGTAATAAATCAGAAATTTTCTTTATTTTGGGGCAAGAATAACAGAAATTCTATTTGTTTTCGGGGAAAAAACAGAAATTCGAATTATTTAGAGGAAAAAAGCAGAAATTCTTCTTATTTTGGAGCAAAAATAAAAAAATTTTACTTTTTTATGGCAAAAAGTTATGCATTCTTCTTATTTTCAGACAAAAACGCAGGAATTCCCCGTATTTTGGAGCAAAATTGCAGAAATTCCTCTAATTGTGGGGCAAAAAGGCAGAAATTCCTTATATGTTGGGGCAAAAAGACAGAAATTCTCCTTATTTTGTGGCAAAACACAGAAATTTCACTTATTTTGGGACAAAATTGCAGAAATTTCAGTTATTTCAGAAAAAAAAAGCAGAAATTTTCTTATTTTGGGGCAAAAAGGCAGAAAATTCCCATATTTTGGGGCAAAAATGCAGAAATTCCCCTTATTTTGGGGAAAAATGTCTGAAATTCCCTTATTTGGGGGCAAAAAAGCAGAAATTTCACTTATTTAAGGAAAATAAGTCAGAAATTTTCCTTAATTTGGGGCAAAAAGACAGAAATTCCTTTTGTTTTAGAGAAAAAAGACAGAAATTCCACTTATTTAGAGGCAAAAAAGCAGAAATTCCCCTTATTTTGAGGTAAAAAGGATGAAATTCCCCTTATTTTGGGGCAAAAAGGCAGAAATTTCCTTTATTTTGAGGCAAAATTGCAGAAATTTCACTTATTTCAGGGTAATAAGTCAGAAATTTTCTTTATTTTGGGGCAAAAAAGACAGAAATTCCCTTTGTTTTTTTGGGAAAAAGACAGAAATTCCACTTATTTAGAGGCAAATGCAGAAATTCCCCTTATTTTGGAGCAAAAATGAAGAAATTTCCCTTTTTTATGGCAAAAAGGTATGTATTCTTCTTATTTTCGGACAAAAAGGCAGAAATTCCCCGTATTTTGGAGCAAAATTGCAGAAATTCCCCTAATTGTGGGGCAAAAAGGCAGAAATTCCCTATATGTTGGGGCAAAAGGACAGAAATTCTCCTTATTTTGTGGCAAAACTCAAAAATACCACTTATTTTGAGGCAAAATTCCAGAAATTTCCCTTATTTTGTGGAAAAATTGCAGAAATTTCACTTATTTTGGGCAAAATTGCAGAAATTTCACTTATTTTGGGCAAAATTGCAGAAATTTTACTTATTTCAGAAAAAAGCAGAATTTTTTTTATTTTGGGGGAAAAAGGCAGAAATTTCTTTTATTTTGGTACAAAATTGAAGAAAAATTTCTTATTTTGGGGCAAAAACGCAGAAAGTTCCCATATTTTGGGGCAAAAATGCAGAAATTTCCCTTTTTTTGACGTAAAAAGGCTGAAATTCTCCTTATTTGGGGGCAAAAAGGGAGAAATTTTTCTTATTTTGAGGCAAAATACAGCAATTTCACTTATTTCAGGGTGATAAGTCAGAAATTTTCCTTATCTTGGGGCAAAAAATACAGAAATTCCCTTTGTTTTGGGGGAAAAAGACAGAAATTCCACTTATTTAGAGGCAAAAACGCAGAAATTCCCCTTATTTTGGAGCAATAATGAGGAAATTTCCCTTTTTTAAGGCAAAAATGTATGCATTCTTCTTATTTTTGGGCAAAAAGGCAGAAATTCCCCATATTTTGTAGCAAAATTGCAGAAATTCCGCTAATTGTGGGGCAAAAAGGCAGAAATTCCCTATATGTTGGGGCAAAAGGACAGAAATTCTCCTTATTTTGTGGCAAAACTCAGAAATTCCACTTATTTTGAGGCAAAATTCCAGAAATTTCACTTATTTTGGGCAAAATTGCAGAAATTTCACTTATTTCAGAAAAAAAGCAGAATTTTTTTTATTTTGGGGCAAAAAGGCAGAAATTTCTTTTATTTTGGTACAAAATTGAAGAAATTTTTCTTATTTTGGGGCAAAAACGCAGAAATTTCCCATATTTTGGAGCAAAACTGCAGAAATTTCCCTTTTTTTGACGTAAAAAGGCTGAAATTCCCCTTATTTGGGAGCAAAAAGGGAGAAATTTTTCTTATTTTGAGGCAAAATTGGAGCAATTTCACTTATTTCAGGGTAATAAGTCAGAAATTTTCCTTATCTTGGGGCAAAAAATACAGAAATTCCCTTTGTTTTGGGGGAAAAAGACAGAAATTCTACTTATTTTGGGGCAAAATTCCAGAAATTTTACTTATTTTGGGGAAAAATTGTAGAAATTTCACTTATTTTGGGGCAAAATTTGAGAAATTTCACTTTTTCAGAAAAAAAAGTAGAAATTTTTCTATTTGGAAGCAAAAAGGCAGAAATTTCTTTTATTTTGGTACAAAATTGCAGAAATTTTTCTTATTTTGGGGCAAAAAGGCAGAAATTTCCCATACTTTAGGGCAAAAATTCAGAAATTCTCCTTATTTTGAGGTAAAAAGGCTAAAATTCCCCTTATTTGGGGGCAAAAAGGTAGAAATTTCACTTATTTTGGGCCAAACTTGTGGAAATTTAACTTATTTCAGAGAAAAAAAGGCAGAAATTTTCCTTATTTTGGGGCAAAAAAGCAGAAATTCCTAATATTTTGTGGCAAAAATGCAGAAATTCCCTTTATTTTGAGGTAAAAAGGGTGAAATTCCCCTTATTTGGGGGTAAAAATGCCGAAATTTCGCTTATTTTGGGGCAAAATTGCAGAAATTTCACTTATTTCAGGGTAATAAGTAAGAAATTTTCCATATTTTGGGGCAAAAAAGACAGAAATTCCCTTTGTTTTGGGGGAAAAAGACAGAAATACCACTTATTTAGAGGCAAAAAAGCAGAAATTTTCCTTATTTTGGAGCAAAAATGAAGAAATTTCCCTTTTTTATGGCAAAAAGGTATGCATTCTTCTTATTTTCGGGCAAAAAGGCAGAAATTCCCCGTATTTTGGAGCAAATTGCAGAAATTCCCCTAATTGTCGGGCAAAAAGGTAGAAATTCCCTATATGTTGGGGCAAAAAGACAGAAATTCTCCTTATTTTGGGGCGAAACTCAGAAATTCCACTTATTTGGGGCAAAATTCCAGAAATTTACCTTATTTTAGAACAAAATTGCAGAAATTTCACTTATTTTGGGGCAAAATTGCAGAAATTTCACTTATTTCAGGGAAAAAAGGCAGAAATTTTCCTTATTTTGGGGCAAAAAGCAGAAATTCCTAATATTTTGTGGCAAAAATGCAGAAATTCCCCTTATTTTGAGGTAAAAAGGCTGAAATTACCCTTATTTGGGGGCAAAAAGGCAGTAATTTCCCTTATTTTGGGGCAAAATTGAAGAAATTTCAGTTATTTCAGGGTAATAAGTAAGAATTTTTTTTATTTTGGAAGAAAAAAGACAGAAATTCCCTTTGTTTTGGGGGAAAAAGACAGAAATTCCACTTATTTAGAGTCAAAAAGGCAGAAATTCCCCTTATTTTGAAGCAAAAATGAAGAAATTTTCCTTTTTTATGGCAAAAAGGTATGCATTCTTCTTATTTTCAGGCAAAAAGGCAGAAATTCCCTGTATTTTGAGCAACATTGCAGAAATTCCCCTAATTGTGGGGCAAAAAGGCAGAAATTCCCTATATGTTGTGGCAAAAAAACAGACATTCTTCTTATTTTGGGGCAAAACTGAGAAATTCCACTTATTTTGGGGCAAAATTCCAGAAATTTCCCATATTTTGGGGCCAAATTGCAGAAATTTCACTTATTTTGGGGCAAAATTTCAGAAATTTCACTTATTTCAAAGGAAAAAAGCAGAAATTTTTTTATTTTGGGGCAAAAAGGCAGAAATTTCCCATATTTTGAAGCAAAAATGCAGAAATTCCCCTTATTTTGAGGTAAAAAGGCTGAAATTCCCCTTATTTGGGTGCAAAAAGGCAGAAATTTCTCTTATTTTGAGGCAAAATTGCAGAAATTTTACTTATTTCAGGGTAATAAATCAGAAATTTTCTTTATTTTGGGGCAAAAAAGACAGAAATTCTATTTGTTTTGGGGGAAAAAACAGAAATTCGAATTATTTAGAGTTAAAAAGCAGAAATTCTTCTTATTTTGGAGCAAAAATAAAAAAATTTCCCTTTTTTATGGCAAAAAGGTATGCATTCTTCTTATTTTCAGACAAAAAGGCAGAAATTCCCCGTATTTTGGAGCAAAATTGCAGAAATTCCTCTAATTGTGGGGCAAAAAGGCAGAAATTCCTTATATGTTGGGGCAAAAAGACAGAAATTCTCCTTATTTTGTGGCAAAACTCAGAAATTTCACTTATTTTGGGGCAAAATTGCAGAAATTTCTTTTATTTTGGTACAAAATTGCAAAAATTTTTCTTATTTTGGGGCAAAAAGGCAGAAATTTCCCATATTTTGGGGCAAAAATGCAGAAATTCCCCTTATTTTGGGATAAAAAGTCTGAAATTCCCTTATTTGGGGGCAAAAAAGCAGAAATTTCACTTATTTAAGGAAAAAAAGTCAGAAATTTTCCTTTTTTTGGGGCAAAAAGACAGAAATTCCTTTTGTTTTAGAGAAAAAAGACAGAAATTCCACTTATTTAGAGGGAAAAAAGCAGAAATTCCCCTTATTTTGAGGTAAAAAGGCTGAAATTCCCCTTATTTGGGGGCAAAAAGGCAGAAATTTCCTTTATTTTGGGGCAAAATTGCAGAAATTTCACTTATTTCAGGGTAATAAGTCAGAAAATTTCCTTATTTTGGGGCAAAAAAGACAGAAATTCCCTTTGTTTTGGGGGAAAAAGACAGAAATTCCACTTATTTAGAGGCAAATGCAGAAATTCCCCTTATTTTGGAGCAAAAATGAAGAAATTTCCCTTTTTTATGGCAAAAAGGTATGCATTGTTCTTATTTTCGGACAAAAAGGCAGAAATTCCCCGTATTTTGGAGCAAAATTGCAGAAATTCCCCTAATTGTGGGGCAAAAAGGCAGAAATTCCCTATATGTTGGGGCAAAAGGACAGAAATTCTCCTTATTTTGTGGCAAAACTCAGAAATACCACTTATTTTGAGGCAAAATTCCAGAAATTTCCTTCATTTTGGGGAAAAAATGCAGAAATTTCACTTATTTTGGGCAAAATTGCAGAAATTTCAATTATTTCAGAAAAAAAGCAGAATTTTTTTTATTTTGGGAGAAAAAGGCAGGAATTTCTTTTATTTTGGTACAAAATTGAAGAAATTTTTCTTATTTTGGGGCAAACACGCAGAAAGTTCCCATATTTTGGGGCAAAAATGCAGAAATTTCCCTTTCTTTGACGTAAAAAGGCTGAAATTCCCCTTATTTGGGGGCAAAAAAAGAGAAATTTTTCTTATTTTTAGGCAAAATACAGCAATTTCACTTATTTCAGGGTGATAAGTCAGAAATTTTCCTTATCTTGGGGCAAAAAATACAGAAATTCCCTTTGTTTTGGGGGAAAAAGACAGAAATTCCACTTATTTAGAGGCAAAAAAGCAGAAATTCCCCTTATTTTGAAGCAAAAATGAAGATTTCCCTTTTTTGTGGCAAAAGGTATACATTCCCCTTATTTTCGGGCTAAAAAGCAAAAATTCCCCGTATTTTGGAGCAAAATTCTAGAAATTCCCCTAATTGTGGGGCAAAAAGGCATAAATTCCCTATATGTTAGGGCAAAAAGACAGAAATTCTGCTTATTTTGGGGCAAAACTCAGAAATTCCACTTATTTTGGGGCAAAATTTCAGAGATGTCTCTTATTTTGGGGCAAAATTGCAGAAATTTCACTTATTTCAGGGAAAAAAGGCAGAAATTTTCCTTATTTTGGGGCAAAAAGGCAGTAATTCCTAATATTTTGTTGCAAAAATGCAGAAATTCTCCTTATTTTGAGGTAAAAGGGTGAAATTCCTCTTATTTGGGGGCAAAAGGGCAGAAATTTCCCTTATTTTGGGGCAAAATTGCAGAAATTTCACTTATTTCAGTGTAATAAGTCAGAAAATTTCTTTATTTTGTAGCAAAAAAGACAGAAATTTTCTTTGTTTTGGGGGAAAAAGAAAGAAACTCCACATATTTAGAGGCAAAAAGCAGAAATTCCCCTTATTTTGGAGCAAAATTACAGAAATTTCCCTTTTTTATGGCAAAAAGGTATGCATTCTTCTTATTTTCTGGCAAAAAGGCAGAAATTCTCTGTATTTTGGAACAAAATTGCAGAAATTAACCTAATTGTGGGGCAAAAAGGCAGAAATTCCCTATATGTTGGGGCAAAAAGACAGAAATTCTGCTTATTTTGGGGCAAAACTCAGAAATTCCACATATTTTGGGGCAAAATTCCAGAAATTTCCCTTATTTTGGGGCATAATTGCAGAAATTGCACTTATTTTGGGACAAAATTGGAGAAATTTCACTTCTTTCAGAGAAAAAAGGCAGAAATTTTCCTTATTTTGGAGCAAAAAGTCAGAAATTTCCCATATTTTGGTACAAAATTGCAGAAATTTTTTCTTATTTTTGGCAAAAAGGCAAAAATTTCCCATATTTTGGGGAAAAAATGCAGAAATTCCCGTTATTTTGAGGTAAAATGCTGAAATTCCCCTTATTTGGGGTTAAAAAACAGAAATTTCTATAATTTTGGGGCAAAATTGCAGAAATTTCACTTATTTCAGGGTAATAAGTCAGAAATTTTCCTTATTTTGGGGCAAAAAAGACAGAAATTCCCTTTGTTTTGGGGGAAACTGACAGAAATTCCACTTATTTAGAGGCATAAAAGCAAAAATTCCCCTCATTTTGGACAAAAATGAAGAAAATTCCCTTTTTTATGGCAAAACGGTATGCATTATTATTATTTTCGGACAAAAAAGGCAAAAATTCCCCATATTTTAGAGCAAAATTGCCGAAATTCCCCTAATTGTGGCGCAAAAATGCAGTAATTCCCTATATGTTGGGGCAAAAAGACAGAAATTCTCCTTATTTTAGGGCAAAACTCAGAAATTTTAATTATTTTGGGGCAAAATTGCAGAAATTTCACTTATTTCAGAAAAAAAGCAGAAATTTTCTTATTTTGGGGCCAAAAGGCAGAATTTTCTTTTATTTTGTTACAAAATGCAGAATTTTTTTAATTTTGGGGCAAAAAGGCAGAAATTTCCCATATTTTGGGGTAAAAATGCAGAAATTTCTCTTATTTTGAGGTAAAAGGCTGAAATTCCCCTTATTTGGGGGCAAAAGGGCAGAAATTTCTCTTATTTTGGGGCAAAATTGCAGAAATTTCACTTATTTCAGGGTAATAAGTCAGAAATTTAACTTATTTTGGAGCCAAAAAACAGAAATAACCTTTGTTTTGGGGGGAAAAAGACAGAAATTCCACTTTTTTAGAGGCAAAAAGCAGAAATTCCCCTTATTTTGGAGCAAAAATGAAGAAATTTCACTTTTTAAGGGCAAAAAGGTATGTATTCTTCTTATTTTTGGGCAAAAATGCAGAAATTCCCCTTATTTTAGAGCAAAATTGCAGAAATTTCCCAAATTGTGGGGCAAAAATGCAGAAATTCCCAATATGTTGAGGCAAAAATACAGAAATTCTCCTTATTTTTGGGCAAAACTCAGAAATTCCACTTATTTTGGGGCAAAATTCCAGAAATTTCACTTATTTTGGGGCAAAATTGAAGAAATTTCACTTATTTTGGGGCAAAATTGTAGAAATTTCACTTATTTTGGGGCAAAATTTCAGAAATTTCACTTTTTTCAAAAAAAAAAAATAGAAATTTTTTTATTTGGAAGCAAAAGGGCAGATATTTCTTTTATTTTGGTACAAAATTGCAGAAATTTTTCTTAGTTTGGGGCAAAAAAGCAGAAATTTCCCATATTTTGGGGCAAAAATGCAGAAATTCCCCTTATTTTGAGGTAAAAAGGCTAAAATTCCCCTTATTTGGGGGCAAAAAGGCAGAAATTTCACTTATTTTGGGCCAAAATTGCAGAAATTTCACTTATTTCAGGGAAAAAAGGAAGAAATTTTCTTTATTTTGGGGCAAAAAGGCAGAAATTCCTAATATTTTGTGGCAAAAATGCAGAAATTCCCTTTATTTTGAGGTAGAAATGGTGAAATTCCCCTTATTTGGGGGTAAAAAGGCCGAAATTTTCCTTATTTTGGGGCAAAATTGCAGAAATTTCACTTATTTCAGGGAAATAAGTCAGAAATTTTCCTTATTTTGGGGCAAAAAAGACAGAAATTCCCTCTGTTTTGGGGGAAAAAAACAGAAATTACACTTATTTAGAGGCAAAAAAGCAGAAATTTTCCTTATTTTGGAGCAAAAATGAAGAAATTTCCCTTTTTTATGGCAAAAAGGTATGCATTCTTCTTATTTTCGGGCAAAAAGGCAGAAATTTCCCGTATTTTGGAGCATAATTGCAGAAATTCCCCTAATTGTCGGGCAAAAAGGTAGAAATTCCCTATATGTTGGAGCAAAAAGACAGAAATTCTCCTTATTTTGGGGCAAAACTCAGAAATTCCATTTATTTGGGGCAAAATTCCAGAAATTTACCTTATTTTCGGGCAAAATTGCAGAAATTTCACTTATTTTGGGGCCAAATTGCAGAAATTTCACTTATTTTGGGGCAAAATTTCAGAAATTTCACTTATTTCAAGGAAAAAAAGCAAAAATTTTCTTATTTTGGGGCAAAAAGGCAGAAATTTCCCATATTTTGAAGCAAAAATGCAGAAATTTTCCGTATTTTGAGGTAAAAAGGCTGAAATTCCCCTTATTTGGGGGCAAAAAGGCAGAAATTTCTCTTATTTTGAGGCAAAATTGCAGAAATTTCATTATTTCAGGTAATAAATCAGAAATTTTCTTTATTTTGGGGCAAAAAGAAAGAAATTCCCTTTGTTTTGGGGGAAAAAACAGAAATTCGAATTATTTAGAGTAAGAAAGCAGAAATTCTTATTTTGGAGCAAAAATGAAAAAATTTCCTTTTTTTATGGCAAAAAGGTATGCATTCTTCTTATTTTCAGACAAAAAGGCAGAAATTCCCCGTATTTTGGAGCAAAATTGCAGAAATTCCCCTTATTGTGGGGCAAAAAGGCAGAAATTTATTATATGTTGGGCCAAAAAAACAGAAATTCTCCTTATTTTGTGGCAAAACTCAGGAATTTCACTTATTTTGGGGTAAAATTGCAGAAATTTCAGTTATTTCAGAAAAAAAGCAGAAATTATCTTATTTTTGGGCAAAAAGGCAGAAATTTCTTTTATTTTGGTACAAAATTGCAGAAATTTTTCTTATTTTGGGGCAAAAAGGCAGAAATTTCCCATATTTTGGTGCAAAAATGCAGAAATTCCTTTTATTTTGGGGTAAAAAGTCTGAAATTCATTTATTTGGAGGCAAAAAAGCAGAAATTTCACTTATTTTGGGGCAAAATTGCAGAAATTTCACTTATTTCAGGGAAAAAAGTCAGAAATTTTCCTTATTTTGGGGCAAAGAGACAGAAATTCCTTTTGTTTTTGGGAAAAAAGACAGAAATTCCTCTTATTTAGAGGCAAAAAAGTAGAAATTCCCCTCATTTTGAAGCAAATATGAAGAAATTTCCCTTTTTTATGGCAAAAAGCTATGAATTCTACTTATTTTTGGGCAAAAATGCAGAAATTCCCAGTATTTTGGAGCAAAGTTGAAGAAATTCCCCTAATTGTGGGGCAAAAAGGCAGAAATTCCCTATATGTTGGGGCAAAAAGGCAGAAATTCTCCTTATTTTGGGGCAAAACTCAGAAATACCACTTATTTTGGGGCAAAATTCCAGAAATTTCACTTATTTTGGGGAAAAATTGCAGAAATTTCACTTATTTTGGGCAAAATTGCAGAAATTTCACTTATTTCAGAAAAAAAGCAGAAATTTTTTATTTTGAGGCAAAAAGGCAGAAATTTCTTTTATTTTGGTACAAAATTGAAGAAATTTTTTTTTATTTTAGGGAAAAAACGCAGAAATTTCCCATATTTTGGGGCAAAAATGCAGAAATTTCCCGTATTTTGACGTAAAAAGGATGAAATTCCCATTATTTGAAGGCAAAGAAAGAGAAATTTTTATTTTGAGGCAAAATTTCAGCAATTTCACTTAATTCAGGGTAATAAGTCAGAAATTTTCCTTATCTTGGGGCAAAAAATACAGAAATTCCCTTTGTTTTGGGGGAAAAAGACAGAAATTCCACTTATTTAGAGGCAAAAAAGCAGAAATTTTCCTAATTTTGGAGCATAAATGAAGAAATTTCCCTTTTTTATGGCAAAAAGGTATGCATTCTTCTTATTTTTGGGCAAAAAGGCAGAAATTCCCCATATTTTGGAGGAAAATTGAAAAAATTCCCCTAATTGTGGAACAAAAAGGCAGAAATTCCCTATATGTTGGTGCAAAAAGACAAAAATTCTCCTTATTTTCGGGCAAAACTCAGAAGTTTACTTATTTTAGGGCAAAATTCCAGAAATTTCCCTTATTTTGGGGGAAAATTGCTGAAATTTCACCTATTTTGGGGCAAAATTGCAGAAATTTCACTTATTGCAGAAAAAAAAAGCAGAAATTTTCTTATTTTGGGGCAAAAAGGAAGAAATTTCTTTTATTTTGGTACAAAATTGCAGAAATTTTTCTTATTTTGGAGCAAAAATGCAGAAATTTCCCATATTTTGGGGCAAAAATGCAGAAATTCTTCTTATTTTGAGGAAAAAGGCTGAAATTCCCCTTATTTGGGGGCAAAAAGGCAGAAATTTCCCTTATTTTGGGGCAAAATTGCAGAAATTTCACTTATTTCAGGGTAATAAGTCAGAAATTTTCCTTATTTTGGGCAAAAAACACAGAAATTCCCTTTGTTTTGAGGGGAAAACACAGAAATTCTACTTTTTTAGAGGCAAAAAAGCAGAAAGTCCTTTTATTTTTTAGCAAAAATGAAGAAATTTCCCTTTTTTGTAGCAAAAGGTATACATTCCCCTTATTTTTAGGCTAAAAAGCAGAAATTCCCCGTAATTTGGAGCAAAATTGCAGAAATTCCCCTATTGTGGGGCAAAAAGGCAGATATTCCCTATATGTTAGTGCAAAAAGACAGAAATCCTTCATTGTTTTCAGGCAAAACTCAGAAATTCCACTTATTTTGGGGCAAAATTCCAGAAATTTTCCTTATTTTGGGGCAAAATTGCAGAAATTTCACTTATTTTGTGGCAAAATTCCAGAAATTTCACTTATTTATGGGAAAAAAATCAGAAATTATTTTATTTTGGGGCAAAAAGGCAGAAATTTCTTATATTTTGGTAAAAAGTTTCAGAAATTTTTTTATTTTGGGGCAAAAAGGCAGAAATTTCCCATATTTTAGGGCAAAAATGCAGAAATTCCCCTTTTTTTGAGGTAAAAAGGATGAAATTCCCTTATTTGGGGGCAAAAAGGCAGACATTTCCTTTATTTTGGGGCAAAATTGCAGAAATTTCACATATTTCAGGGAAAAAAGGCAGAAATTTTCCTTATTTTGGGGCAAAATTGCAGAAATTTCACTTATTTTGGGGCAAAATTGGAGAAATTTCACTTATGTCAGGGTAATAAGTCAGAAATTTTTTTTATTTTGGGGCAAAAAAGACAGAAATTCCCTTTGTTTTGGAGCAAAAATGAAGAAATTTCCCTTTTTTATGGCAAAAAGGTATGCATTCTTCTTATTTTCGGGCAAATACCAGAAATTTCTCGTATTTTGGAGCAAAATTGCAGAATTTCCTCTAATTGTGGGGCAAAAAGGCAGAAATTCCCTATATTTTATGGCATAAAGACAGAAATTCTTCTTATTTTGGGGCAAAACTCAGAAATTCCACTTATTTTAAGGCAAAATTCCAGAAATTTCCCTTATTTTGGGCTAAAATTGCAGAAATTTCACTTATTTTGGGGCAAAATTGCAGAAATTTCACTTATTTAAGGGAATAAAAGCAGAAATTTTCTTCTTCTGGGGCAAAAAGGCAAAAATTTCTTTTATTTTGGTACAAAATTGCAGAAAATTTTTTTATTTTGGGCAAAAAGGCAGAAATTTCCCATATTTTGGGGCAATAATGCAGAAATTCCCCTTATTTTGAGGTAAAAAGGCTGAAATTCCCGTTATTTGGGGGCAAAAAGGGAGAAATTTCTTTTATTTTGGGGAAAAATTGCAGAAATTTCACATATTTCAGGGTAATAAGTCAGAAATTTTCCTTATTTTGGGGCAAAAATACAGAAATTCCCTTTGTTTTGGGGGACAAAGACAGAAATTCCACATATTTAGAGGCATAAAAGCAAAAATTCTCTTTATTTTGGAGCAAAAATGAAGAAATTTTCCTTTTTTATAGCAAATAGTTATGCATTCTTCTTATTTTCGGGCAAAAAGGCAGAAATTTCCCTTATTTGGGGCAAAATTCCAGAAATTTCCCTTATTTCATGGTAATAAGTCAGAAATTTTCCTTATTTTGCGCAAAAAAGACATAAATTCCCTTTGTTTTGGGGGAAAAATACATAAATTCCACTTATTTAGAGACAAAAAAGCAGAAATTCCCCTTATTTTGGGGCAAAATTGCATAAATTTCACTTACTTCAGGGTAATAAGTCAGAAATTTTTTTTATTTTTGGGCAAAAAAGAGAGAAATTACCTTTGTTTTGGGGGAAAAAGACAGAAATTCCACTTATTTAGAGGCAAAAAAGCAAAAATTCCCTTTATTTTGGAGCAAAAATGAAGAAATTTCCCTTTTTTATGGCAAAAAGTTATGCATTCTTATTTTCGGGCAAAAAGGCAGAAATTCCCCATATTTTGGAGCAAAATTGCAGAAATTCCCCTAATTGTGGGGCAAAAAGGCAGAAATTCCCTATATGTTGAGGCAAAAAGACAGAAATTCTCCTTATTTTGGGGCAAAACTCAGAAATTCCACTTATTTTGGGGCAAATTTCCAGAAATTTCACTTATTTTGGCACAAAATTGTAGAAATTTCACTTATTTTGGGGCAAATTGCAGAAATTTCACTTATTTGGGGGAAAATTGCAGTAATTTAACTTATTTCAGGGTAATAAGTCACAAATTTTCCTTATTTTGGAGCAAAAAGACAGAAATTCTATTTGTATTGGGGGACAAAGACAGAAATTCCACATATTTAGAGGCATAAAAGCAGAAATTCCCCTTATTTTGGAGCAAAAATGAAGAAATTTTCCTTTTTTATGGCAAAAAGGTATGCATTCTTCTTATTTTCGGGCAAAAAGGTAGAAATACCCGTATTTTGGAGCAAAATTGCAGAAATTGCCATAATTGTGGGGCAAAAAGGCAGAAATTCCCTATATGTTGAGGCAAAAAGACAGAAATTCTCCTTATTTTGGGTCAAAACTATGAAATTCCTATTATTTTGAGGCAAAATTCCAGAAATTTCACTTATTTTGGGGCAAAATTGTAGAAATTTCACTTATTTTGGGGAAAAATTTCAGAAATTTCACTTATTTCAGAAAAAAAGCAGAAATTTTCTTATTTGGAAGCAAAAAGGCAGAAATTTCTTTTATTTTGTTACAAAATTGCAGAAATTTCCCTTATTTTGGGGCAAAATTGCAGAAATTTCACTTATTTTGGGGCAAATTTTCAGAAATTTCACTTATTTCAGGAAAAAACGGCAGAAATTTTCCTTATTTTGGGGCAAAAAGGCAGAAATTCCTAATATTTTGTGGCAAAAATGCAGAAATTCCCCTTATTTTGAGGTAAAAATGCTGAAATTCCCCTTATTTGGGGGCAAAAAGGCAGAAATTTTCCCTTTTTTGGGGCAAAATTGTAGAAATTTCACTTACTTCAGGGTAATAAGTCAGAAATTTTCATTATTTTGGAACAAAAAAAACAGAAATTCCCTTTGTTTTTGGGGGAAAAGACAGAAATTCCACTTATTTAGAGTCAAAAAGGCAGAAATTCCTTTTATTTTGGAGTAAAAATGAAGAAATTTTCCTTTTTTATGGCAAAAAGGTATGCATTCTTATTTTCGGGCAAAAAGGCAGAAATTCCCCATATTTTGGAGCAAAATTGCAGAAATTCCCCTAATTGTGGTGCAAAAAGGCAGAAATTCCCTATATGTTGGGGCAAAAAGACAGAAATTCTCCTTATTTTGGGGTAAAACTCAGAAATTCCACTTATTTTGGGGCAAAATTCCAGAAATTTCACTTATTTTGGGGCAAAATTCTAGAAATTTCACTTATTTTGGGCCAAAATTTCAGAAATTTGACTTATTTTCAGAAAAAAAAATAGAAATTTTTCTTTTTGGAAGCAAAAATGCAGAAATTTCTTTTATTTTGGTACAAATTTCAGAAATTTTTCTTATTTTGGGGCAAAAATTCAGAAATTCCCCTTATTTTGAGGTAAAAAGGCTAAAATTCCCCTTATTTGGGGGCAAAAAGGCAGAAATTTCACTTATTTTGGGCCAAAATTGTGGAAATTTCACTTATTTTAGGGAAAAAAGGCAGAAATTTTCCTTATTTTGGGGCAAAAAGGCAGAAATTCCTAATATTTTGTGGCAAAAATACAGAATTTCCCTTTATTTTGAGGTAAAAAGGGTGAAATTCCCCTTATTTGGGGGTAAAAAGGCCGAAATTTCCCTTATTTTGGGGCAAAATTGCAGAAATCTCACTTATTTCAGGGTAATAAGTCAGAAATTTTTTTTTATTTTGGGGCAAAAAAGACAGAAATTCCCTTTGTTTTGGAGGAAAAAGACCGAAATACCACTTATTTAGAGGCATAAAAGCAGAAATTTTCCTTATTTTGGAGCAAAAATGAAGAAATTTCCCTTTTTTATGGCAAAAAGGTATGCATTCTACTTATTTTCGGGCAAAAAGGCAAAAATTCCTTGTATTTTGGAGCAAAATTGCAGAAATTCCCCTAATTGTCGGGCAAAAATGTAGAAATTCCATATATGTTGGGGCAAAAAGACAGAAATTCTCCTTATTTTGGGGCGAAACTCAGAAATTCCACTTATTTGGTGCAAAATTCCAGAAATTTACCTTATTTTAGGGCAAAATTGCAGAAATTTCACTTATTTTGGGGCAAAATTGCAGAAATTTCACTTATTTCAGGGAAAAAAGGCAGAAATTTTCCTTATTTTGGGGCAAAAAACAGAAATTCCTAATATTTTGTGGTAAAAATGCAGAAATTCCCCTTATTTTGAAGTAAAAAGGCTGAAATTCCCCTTATTTGTGGGCACAAAGGCAGTAATTTCCCTTATTTTGGGGCAAAATTGCAGAAATTTCACTTATTTCAGGGTAATAAGTAAGAAATTTTCCTTATTTTGGAACAAAAAAGACAGAAATTCCCTTTGTTTTGGGGGAAAAAGACAGAAATTCCACTTATTTAGAGTCAAAAATGCAGAAATACCCCTTATTTTGGAGCAAAAATTAAGAAATTTCCCTTTTTTATAGCAAAAAGGTATGCATTCTTTTTATTTTCAGGCAAAAAGGCAGAAATTCCCTGTATTTTGAGCAACATTGCAGAAATTCCTTTAATTGTGGGGCAAAAAGACAGACATTCTTCTTATTTTGGGGCAAAACTCAGAAATTCCATTTATTTTGGGGCAAAATTCCAGAAATTTCCCATATTTTGGGGCCAAATTGCAGAAATTTCACTTATTTTGGGGCAAAATTTCAGAAATTTCACTTATTTCAGGGAAAAAAAGCAGAAATTTTTTTATTTTGGGGCAAAAAGGCAGAAATTTCTCATATTTTGAAGCAAAAATGCAGAAATTCCCCTTATTTTGAGGTAAAAAGGATGAAATTCCCCTTATTTGGGTGCAAAATGGCAGAAATTTCTCTTATTTAGAGGCAAAATTGCAGAAATTTCACTTATTTCAGGGTAATAAATCAGAAATTTTCTTTATTTTGGGGCAAAAATAACAGAAATTCTATTTGTTTTGGGGGAAAAAACAGAAATTCGAATTATTTAGAGGAAAAAAGCAGAAATTCTTCTTATTTTGGAGCAAAAATCAAAAAATTTTACTTTTTTATGGCAAAAATGTATGCATTCTTCTTATTTTCAGAGAAAAAGGCAGAAATTCCCCGTATTTTGGACAAAATTGCAGAAATTCCTCTAATTGTGGGGCAAAAAGGCAGAAATTCCTTATATGTTGGGGCAAAAAGACAGAAATTCTCCTTATTTTGTGGCAAAACTCAGAAATTTCCCTTATTTTGGGACAAAATTGCAGAAATTTCAGTTATTTCAGAAAAAAAAAAGCATAAATTTTCTTATTTTGGGGCAAAAAGCCAGAAATTTCTTATATTTTGGGGCAAAAATGCAGAAATTCCTCTTATTTTGGGGTAAAAAGTCTGAAATTCCCTTATTTGGGGGAAAAAAGCAGAAATTTCACTTATTTAAGGAAAAAAGTCAGAAATTTTCCTTATTTTGGGGCAAAAAGAAAAAATTCCTTTTGTTTTAGAGAAAAAAGACAGAAATTCCACTTATTTAGAGGCAAAATAGCAGAAATTCCCCTTATTTTGAGGTAAAAAGGCTGAAATTCCCCTTATTTGGGGGCAAAAAGGCAGAAATTTCCTTTATTTTGGGGCAAAATTGCAGAAATTTCACTTATTTCAGGGTAATAAGTCAGAAATTTTCCTTATTTTGGGGCAAAAAAGACAGAAATTCCACTTATTTAGAGGCAAATGCAGAAATTCCCCTTATTTTGGAACAAAAATGAAGAAATTTCTCTTTTTTATGGCAAAAAGGTATGCATTCTTCTTATTTTCGGACAAAAAGGCAGAAATTCCTCGTATTTTGGAGCAAAATTGCAGAAATTCCCCTAATTGTGGGGCAAAAAGGCAGAAATTCCCTATATGTTGGGGCAAAAGGACAGAAATTTTCCTTATTTTGTGGCAAAACTCAGAAATATCACTTATTTTGAGGCAAAATTCCAGAAATTTCCCTTATTTTGTGGAAAAATTGCAGAAATTTCACTTATTTTGGGCAAAATTGCAGAAATTTCACTTATTTCAGAAAAAAAGCAGAATTTTTTTTTATTTTGGGGAAAAAAGGCAGAAATTTCTTTTATTTTGGTACAAAATTGAAGAAATTTTTCTTATTTTGGGGCAAAAACGCAGAAATTTCCCATATTTTGGGGCAAAACTGCAGAAATTTCCCTTTTTTGACATAAAAAGGCTGAATTTCCCCTTATTTGGGGGCAAAAAGGGAGAAATTTTTTTAATTTTGAGGCAAAATTGCAGCAATTTCACTTATTTCAGGGTAATAAGTCAGAAATTTTCCTTATCTTGGGGCAAAAAATACAGAAATTCCCTTTGTTTTGGGGGAAAAAGACAGAAATTCCACTTATTTTGGGGCAAAATTCCAGAAATTTCACTTATTTTGGGGCAAAATTCTAGAAATTTCACTTATTTTGGGGCAAAATTTCAGAAATTTCACTTTTTTCAGAAAAAAAAGTAGAAATTTTTCTATTTGGAAGCAAAAAGTCAGAAATTTCTTTTATTTTGGTACAAAATTGCAGAAATTTCAGTTATTTCAGAAAAAAAAAGCATAAATTTTCTTATTTTGGGGCAAAAAGCCAGAAATTTCTTATATTTTGGGGCAAAAATGCAGAAATTCCTCTTATTTTGGGGTAAAAAGTCTGAAATTCCCTTATTTGGGGGAAAAAAGCAGAAATTTCACTTATTTAAGGAAAAAAGTCAGAAATTTTCCTTATTTTGGGGCAAAAAGAAAAAATTCCTTTTGTTTTAGAGAAAAAAGACAGAAATTCCACTTATTTAGAGGCAAAATAGCAGAAATTCCCCTTATTTTGAGGTAAAAAGGCTGAAATTCCCCTTATTTGGGGGCAAAAAGGCAGAAATTTCCTTTATTTTGGGGCAAAATTGCAGAAATTTCACTTATTTCAGGGTAATAAGTCAGAAATTTTCCTTATTTTGGGGCAAAAAAGACAGAAATTCCACTTATTTAGAGGCAAATGCAGAAATTCCCCTTATTTTGGAACAAAAATGAAGAAATTTCTCTTTTTTATGGCAAAAAGGTATGCATTCTTCTTATTTTCGGACAAAAAGGCAGAAATTCCTCGTATTTTGGAGCAAAATTGCAGAAATTCCCCTAATTGTGGGGCAAAAAGGCAGAAATTCCCTATATGTTGGGGCAAAAGGACAGAAATTTTCCTTATTTTGTGGCAAAACTCAGAAATAACACTTATTTTGAGGCAAAATTCCAGAAATTTCCCTTATTTTGTGGAAAAATTGCAGAAATTTCACTTATTTTGGGCAAAATTGCAGAAATTTCACTTATTTCAGAAAAAAAGCAGAATTTTTTTTTATTTTGGGGAAAAAAGGCAGAAATTTCTTTTATTTTGGTACAAAATTGAAGAAATTTTTCTTATTTTGGGGCAAAAACGCAGAAATTTCCCATATTTTGGGGCAAAACTGCAGAAATTTCCCTTTTTTTGACATAAAAAGGCTGAATTTCCCCTTATTTGGGGGCAAAAAGGGAGAAATTTTTTTAATTTTGAGGCAAAATTGCAGCAATTTCACTTATTTCAGGGTAATAAGTCAGAAATTTTCCTTATCTTGGGGCAAAAAATACAGAAATTCCCTTTGTTTTGGGGGAAAAAGACAGAAATTCCACTTATTTTGGGGCAAAATTCCAGAAATTTCACTTATTTTGGGGCAAAATTCTAGAAATTTCACTTATTTTGGGGCAAAATTTCAGAAATTTCACTTTTTTCAGAAAAAAAAAGTAGAAATTTTTCTATTTGGAAGCAAAAAGTCAGAAATTTCTTTTATTTTGGTACAAAATTGCAGAAATTTTTCTTATTTTGGGGCAAAAAGGCAGAAATTTCCCATATTTTGGGGCAAAAATCAGAAATTCCCCTTATTTTGAGGTAAAAAGGCTAAAATTCCCCTTATTTGGGGTAAAAAGGCAGAAATTTCACTTATTTTGGGCCAAAATTGCGGAAATTTCACTTATTTCAGGGAAAAAGGCAGAAATTTTATTTTGGGGCAAAAAGGCAGAAATTCCTAATATTTTGTGGCAAAAATGCAGAAATTCCATTTATTTTGAGGTCAAAAGGGTGAAATTCCCCTTATTTGGGGGTAAAAAGGCCGAAATTTCCCTTATTTTGGGGCAAAATTGAAGAAATTTCACTTATTTCAGAGGAATAAGTAAGAAATTTTCCTTATTTTGGGGCAAAAAAGACAGAAATTTCCTTTGTTTTGGGGGAAAAAGACAGAAATACCACTTATTTAGAGGCAAAAAAGCAGAAATTTTCCTTATTTTGGAGCAAAAATAAAGAAATTTCCCTTTTTTATGGCAAAAAGGTATTCATTCTTCTTATTTTCGGGCAAAAAGGCAGAAATTCCCCGTATTTTGGAGCAAAATTGCAGAAATTCCCCTAATTGTCGGGCAAAAAGGTAGAAATTCCCTATATGTTGGGCCAAAAAGACAGAAATTCTCCTTATTTTGGGGCAAAACTCAGAAATTCCACTTATTTGGGGCAAAATTCCAGAAATTTACCTTATTTTAGAACAAAATTGCAGAAATTTCACTTATTTTGGGGCAAAATTGCAGAAATTTCACTTATTTCAGGGAAAAAAGCAGAAATTTTCCTTATTTTGGGGCAAAAATCAGAAATTCCTAATATTTTTTGGCAAAAATGCAGAAATTCCCCTCAATTTGAGGTAAAAAGGCTGAAATTACCCTTATTTGAGGGGCAAAAATGCAGTAATTTCCCTTATTTTGGGGCAAAATTGAAGAGATTTCAGTTATTTCAGGGTAATAAGTAAGAAATTTTTTTTATTTTGGAAGAAAAAAGACAGAAATTCCCTTTGTTTTGGGGGAAAAAGACAGAAATTCCACTTATTTAGAATCAAAAATGCAGAATTTCCCCTTATTTTGAAGCAAAAATGAAGAAATTTCCTTTTTTTTATTGCAAAAAGGTATGCATTCTTCTTATTTTCAGGCAAAAAGGCAGAAATTCCTCGTATTTTGGAGCAAAATTGCAGAAATTCCTCTAATTGTGGGGCAAAAAGCAGAAATTCCTTATATGTTGGGGCAAAAAGACAGAAATTCTCCTTATTTTGTGGCAAAACTCAGAAATTTCACTTATTTTGGGGCAAAATTGCAGAAATTTCAGTTATTTAAGAAAAAAAAGCATAAATTTTCTTATTTTGGGGCAAAAAGGCAGAAATTTCTTTTATTTTGGTACAAAATTGCAGAAATTTTTCTTATTTTGGGGCAAAAAGGCAGAAATTTCCCATATTTTGGGGAAAAATGCAAAAATTCCCCTTATTTTGGGGTAAAAAGTCTGAAATTCCCTTATTTGTGGGCAAAAAAGCAGAAACTTCACTTATTTAAGGAAAAGAAGTCAGAAATTTTCCTTATTTTGGGGCAAAAAGACAGAAATTCCTTTTGTTTTAGAGAAAAAAGACAGAAATTCCACTTATTTAGAGGCAAATGCAGAAATTCCCCTTATTTTGAGGTAAAAAGGCTGAAATTCCCCTTATTTGGGGGCAAAAAGGCAGAAATTTCCTTTATTTTGGGGCAAAATTGCAGAAATTTCACTTATTTCAGGGTAATAAGTCAGAAATTTTCCTTATTTTGGGGCAAAAAAGACAGAAATTTCCTTTGTTTTGGGGGAAAAAGACAGAAATTCCACTTATTTAGAGGCAAATGCAGAAATTCCCCTTATTTTGGAGCAAAAATGAAGAAATTTCCCTTTTTTATGGCAAAAAGGTATGAATTCTTCTTATTTTCGGCCAAAAGGCAGAAATTCTCCGTATTTTGGAGCAAAATTGCAGAAATTCCCCTAATTGTGCGGCAAAAAGGCAGAAATTCCCTATATGTTGGGGCAAAAGGACAGAAATTCTCCTTATTTTGTGGCAAAACTCAGAAATACCACTTATTTTGAGGCAAAATTCCAGAAATTTCCCTTATTTTGGGGCAAAATTGCAGAAATTTCACTTATTTTGGGCAAAATTGCAGAAATTTTACTTATTTCAGAAAAAAAGCAGAAATTTTTTTATTTTGGGGCAAAAAGGCAGAAATTTCTTTTATTTTGGTACAAAATTGAAGAAATTTTTCTTATTTTGGAACAAAAACGCAGAAAGTTCCCATATTTTGGGGCAAAAATGCAGAAATTTCCCTTTTTTTGACGTAAAAGGGCTGAAATTCCCCTTATTTGGGGGCAAAAAGGGAGAAATTTTTCTTATTTTGAGGCAAAATACAGCAATTTCACTTATTTCAGGGTGATAAGTCAGAAATTTTCCTTATCTTGGGGCAAAAAATACAGAAATTCCCTTTGTTTTGGGGGAAAAAGACAGAAATTCCACTTATTTAGAGGCAAAAAAGCAGAAATTCCCCTTATTTTGAAGCAAAAATGAAGATTTCCCTTTTTTGTGGCAAAAGGTATACATTCCCTTTATTTTCGGCCTAAAAAGCAAAAACTCCCCGTATTTTGGAGCAAAATTCTAGAAATTCCCCTAATTGTGGGGCAAAAAGGCAGAAATTCCCTATATGTTAGGGCAAAAAGACATAAATTCCACTTATTTTTGGGCAAAACTCAGAAATTCCACTTATTTTGGGGCAAAATTCCAGAGATGTCCCTTATTTTGGGGCAAAATTGCAGAAATTTCACTTATTTCAGGGAAAAAAGGCAGAAATTTTCCTTATTTTGGGGCAAAAAGGCAGAAATTCCTAATATTTTGTTGCAAAAATGCAGAAATTCTCCTTATTTTGAGGTAAAAGGGTGAAATTCCTCTTATTTGGGGGCAAAAGGGAAGAAATTTCCCTTATTTTGGGTCAAAATTGCAGAAATTTCACTTATTTCAGGGTAATAAGTCAGAAAATTTCTTTATTTTGTTGCAAAAAAGACAGAAATTTTCTTTGTTTTGGGGGAAAAAGAGAGAAACTCCACATATTTAGAGGCAAAAAGCAGAAATTCCCCTTATTTTGGAGCAAAATTACAGAAATTTCCCTTTTTTATGGCAAAAAGGTATGCATTCTTTTTATTTTCGGGCAAAAAGGCAGAAATTCTCTGTATTTTGGAACAAAATTGCAGAAATTAACCTAATTGTGGGGCAAAAAGGCAGAAATTCTCTATATGTTGGGGCAAAAAGACAGAAATTCTGCTTATTTTGGGGCAAAACTCAGAAATTCCACATATTTTGGGGCAAAATTCCAGAAATTTCCCTTATTTTGGGACAAAATTGCAGAAATTGCACTTATTTTGGGACAAAATTGGAGAAATTTCACTTATTTCAGAGAAAAAAGGCAGAAATTTTCCTTTTTTTGGGGCAAAAAGTCAGAAATTTCCCATATTTTGGTACAAAATTGCAGAAATTTTTTCTTATTTTTGGCAAAAAGGCAAAAATTTCCCATATTTTGGGGAAAAAATGCAGAAATTCCCCTTATTTTGAGGTAAAATGCTGAAATTCCCCTTATTTGGGGTTAAAAAACAGAAATTTCTTTTATTTTGGGGCAAAATTGCAGAAATTTCACTTATTTCAGAGTAATAAGTCAGAAATTTTCCTTATTTTGGGGCAAAAAAGACAGAAATTCCCTTTGTTTTGGGGGAAAACGACCGAAATTCCACTTATTTAGAGGCATAAAAGCAAAAATTCCCCACATTTTGGAGAAAAATGAAGAAAATTCCCTTTTTTATGGCAAAAAGGTATGCATTATTATTATTTTCGGACAAAAAAGGCAGAAATTCCCTGTATTTTAGAGCAAAATTGCGAAAATTCCCCTAATTGTGGCGCAAAAATGCAGTAATTCCCTATATGTTGGGGCAAAAAGACAGAAATTCTCCTTATTTTAGGGCAAAACTCAGAAATTTAAATTATTTTGGGGCAAAATTGCAGAAATTTCACTTATTTCAGAAAAAAAAAGCAGAAATTTTCTTATTTTGGGGCCAAAAGGCAGAAATTTCTTTTATTTTGTTACAAAATGCAGAATTTTTTTTTTTATTTTGGGGCAAAAAGGCAGAAATTTCCCATATTTTGGGGTAAAAATGCAGAAATTTCTTTTATTTTGAGGTAAAAGGCTGAAATTCCCTTTATTTGGGGGCAAAAAGGCAGAAATTTCTCTTATTTTGGGGCAAAATTGCAGAAATTTCACTTATTTCAGGGTAATAAGTCAGAAATTTAACTTATTTTGGAGCCAGAAAACAGAAATAACCTTTGTTTTGGGGGGAAAAAGACAGAAATTCCACTTTTTTAGAGGCAAAAAAGCAGAAATTCCCCTTATTTTGGAGCAAAAATTAAGAAATTTCACTTTTTAAGGGCATAAAGGTATGCATTCTTCTTATTTTTGGGCAAAAAGGCAGAAATTCCCCTTATTTTAGAGCAAAATTGCAGAAATTTCCCAAATTGTGGGGCAAAAATGCAGAAATTCCCAATATGTTGAGGCAAAAATACAGAAATTCTCCTTATTTTTGTGCAAAACTCAGAAATTCCACTTATTTTCGGGCAAAATTCCAGAAGTTTCACTTATTTTGGGGCAAAATTGTAGAAATTTCACTTATTTTGGGGCAAAATTTCAGAAATTTCACTTTTTTCAGAAAAAAAGTAGAAATTTTTTTATTTGGAAGCAAAAGGGCAGAAATTTCTTTTATTTTGGTACAAAATTGCAGAAATTTTTCTTAGTTTGGGGCAAAAAGGCAGAAATTTCCCATATTTTGGGGCAAAAATGCAGAAATTCCCCTTATTTTGAGGTAAAAAGGCTAAAATTCCCCTTATTTGGGGGCAAAAAGTCAGAAATTTCACTTATTTTGGGCCAAAATTGCAGAAATTTCACTTATTTCAGGGAAAAAAGGCAGAAATTTTCCTTATTTTGGGTCAAAAATTCAGAAATTCCTAATATTTTGTAGCAAAAATGCAGAAATTCCCTTTATTTTGAGGTAGAATCGGTGAAATTCCCCTTATTTGGGGGTAAAAAGGCCGAAATTTTCCTTATTTTGGGGCAAAATTGCAGAAATTTCACTTATTTCAGGGTAATAAGTCAGAAATTTTCCTTATTTTGGGGCAAAAAAGAAAGAAATTCCCTCTGTTTTGGGAAAAAAAACAGAAATTACACTTATTTAGAGGCAAAAAAGCAGAAATTTTCCTTATTTTGGAGCAAAAATGAAGAAATTTCTTTTTTATATGGCAAAAAGGTATGCATTCTTCTTATTTTCGGGCAAAAAGGCAGAAATTCCCCGTATTTTGGAGCAAAATTTCAGAAATTCCCCTAATTGTCGGGCAAAAAGGTAGAAATTCCCTATATGTTGGAGCAAAAAGACAGAAATTCTCCTTATTTTGGGGCGAAACTCAGAAATTCCACTTATTTGGGGCAAAATTCCAGAAATTTACCTTATTTTAGAACAAAATTGCAGAAATTTCACTTATTTTGGGGCAAAATTGCAGAAATTTCACTTATTTCATGGAAAAAATGCAGAAATTTTCCTTATTTTGGGGCAAAAATCAGAAATTCCTAATATTTTGTGGCAAAAATGCAGAAATTCCCCTTATTTTGAGGTAAAAATGCTGAAATTACCCTTATTTGGGGGCAAAAAGGCAGTAATTTCCCTTATTTTGGGGCAAAATTGAAGAAATTTCAGTTATTTCAGGGTAATAAGTAAGAAATTTTTTTTTTATTTTGGAAGAAAAAAGACAGAAATTCCCTTTGTTTGGGGGGAAAAAGACAGAAATTCCACTTATTTAGAGTCAAAAATGCAGAAATTCCCCTTATTTTGAAGCAAAAATGAAGAAATTTTTTTTTATGGCAAAAAGGTATGCATTCTTCTTATTTTCAGGCAAAAAGGCAGAAATTCCCTGTATTTTGAGCAACATTGCAGAAATTCCCCTAATTGTGGGGCAAAAAGGCAGAAATTCCCTATATGTTGGGGCAAAAAGACAGACATTCTTTTTATTTTGGGGCAAAACTGAGAAATTCCACTTATTTTGGGGCAAAATTCCAGAAATTTCCTATATTTTGGGGCCAAATTGCAGAAATTTCACTTATTTTGGGGCAAAATTTCAGAAATTTCACTTATTTCAGGGAATAAAAGCAGAAATTTTTTTATTTTGGGGCAAAAGGCAGAAATTTCCCATATTTTGAAGCAAAAATGCAGAAATTCCCCTTATTTTGAGGTAAAAAGGCTGAAATTCCCCTTATTTGGGTGCAAAAAGGCAGAAATTTCTCTTATTTAGAGGCAAAATTGCAGAAATTTCACTTATTTCAGGGTAATAAATCAGATATTTTCTTTATTTTGGGGCAAAAAAGACAGAAATTCTATTTGTTTTGGGGGAAAAAACAGAAGTTCGAATTATTTAGAGGAAAAAAGCAGAAATTCTTCTTATTTTGGAGCAAAAATGAAAAAATTTCCCTTTTTTATGGCAAAAAGGTATGCATTCTTCCTATTTTCAGACAAAAAGGCAGAAATTCCTCGTATTTTGGAGCAAAATTGCAGAAATTCCTCTAATTGTGGGGCAAAAAGGCAGAAATTCCTTATATGTTGGGTCAAAGAGACAGAAATTCTCCTTATTTTGTGGCAAAACTCAGAAATTTCACTTATTTTGGGGCAAAATTGCAGAAATTTCAGTTATTTCAGAAAAAAGAAGCATAAATTTTCATATTTTGGGGCAAAAAGGCAGAAATTTCTTTTATTTTGGTACAAAATTGCATTAATTTTTCTTATTTTGGGGCAAAAAGGCAGAAATTTCCCATATTTTGGGGCAAAAATGCAAAAATTCCCCTTATTTTGGGGTAAAAAGTCTGAAATTCCCTTATTTGGGGGAAAAAAGGCAGAAATTTCACTTATTTAAGGAAACAAAGTCAGAAATTTTCCTTATTTTGGGGCAAAAAGACAGAAATTCCTTTTGTTTTAGAGAAAAAAGACAGAAATTCCACTTATTTAGAGGCAAAAAAGCAGAAATTCCCCTTATTTTGAGGTAAAAAGGCTGAAATTCCCCTTATTTGGGGGCAAAAAGGCAGAAATTTCCTTTATTTTGGGGCAAAATTGCAGAAATTTCACTTATTTCAGGGTAATAAGTCAGAAATTTTCCTTATTTTGGGGCAAAAAAGACAGAAATTCCCTTTGTTTTGGGGGAAAAAGACAGAAATTCCACTTATTTAGAGGCAAATGCAGAAATTCCCCTTATTTTAAAGCAAAAATTAAGAAATTTCCCTTTTTTATGGCAAAAAGGTATGCATTCTTCTTATTTTCGGACAAAAAGGCAGAAATTCTCCGTATTTTGGAGCAAAATTGCAGAAATTCCCCTAATTGTGGGGCAAAAAGGCAGAAATTCTTAATATGTTGAGGCAAAAATACAGAAATTCCCTTTATTTTGAGGTAAAAGGGTGAAATTCCTCTTATCTGGGGGCAAAAGGGCAGAAATTTCCCTTATTTTGGGGCAAAATTGAAGAAATTTCAGCTATTTCAGGGTAATAAGTAAGAAATTTTTTTTTATTTTGGAAGAAAAAAGACAGAAATTCCCTTTGTTTTGGGGGAAAAAGACAGAACTTCCACTTATTTAGAGTCAAAAATGCAGAAATTCCCCTTATTTTGAAGCAAAAATGAAGAAAATTTTTTTTATGGCAAAAAGGTATGCATTCTTCTTATTTTCGGGCAAAAAGGCAGAAATTCTCTGTATTTTGGAACAAAATTGCAGAAATTAACCTAATTGTGGGGCAAAAAGGCAGAAATTCCCTATATGTTGGGGCAAAAAGACAGAAATTCTGCTTATTTTGGGGCAAAACTCAGAAATTCCACATATTTTGGGGCAAAATTCCAGAAATTTCCCTTATTTTGGGGCAAAATTGCAGAAATTGCACTTATTTTGGGACAAAATTGGAGAAATTTCACTTATTTCAGAGAAAAAAGGCAGAAATTTTTCTTATTTTGGGGCAAAAAGTCAGAAATTTCCCATATTTTGGTACAAAATTGCAGAAATTTTTTCTTATTTTTGGCAAAAAGGCAAAAATTTCCCATATTTTGGGGAAAAAATGCAGAAATTCCCCTTATTTTGAGGTAAAATGCTGAAATTCCCCTTATTTGGGGTTAAAAAACAGAAATTTCTCTTATTTTGGGGTAAAATTGCAGAAATTTCACTTATTTCAGAGTAATAAGTCAGAAATTTTCCTTATTTTGGGGCAAAAAAGACAGAAATTCCCTTTGTTTTGGGGGAAAAAGACAGAAATTCCACTTATTTAGAGGCATAAAAGCAAAAATTCCCCTCATTTTGGAGAAAAATGAAGAAAATTCCCTTTTTTATGGCAAAAAGGTATGCATTATTATTATTTTCGGACAAAAAAGGCAGAAATTCCCCGTATTTTAGAGCAAAATTGCGAAAATTCCCCTAATTGTGGCGCAAAAATGCAGTAATTCCCTATATGTTGGGGCAAAAAGAAAGAAATTCTCCTTATTTTAGGGCAAAACTCAGAAATTTAAATTATTTTGGGGCAAAATTGCAGAAATTTCACTTATTTCAGAAAAAAAAGCAGAAATTTTCTTATTTTGGGGCCAAAAGGCAGAAATTTCTTTTATTTTGTTACAAAATGCAGAATTTTTTTTATTTTTGGGCAAAAAGGAAGAAATTTCCCATATTTTGGGGTAAAAATGCAGAAATTTCTCTTATTTTGAGGTAAAAGGCTGAAATTCCCTTTATTTGGGGGCAAAAAGGCAGAAATTTCTCTTATTTTGGGGCAAAATTGCAGAAATTTCACTTATTTCAGGGTAATAAATCAGAAATTTAACTTATTTTGGAGCCAGAAAACAGAAATAACCTTTGTTTTGGGGGGAAAAAGACAGAAATTCCACTTTTTTAGAGGCAAAAAAGCAGAAATTCCCCTTATTTTGGAGCAAAAATTAAGAAATTTCACTTTTTAAGGGCATAAAGGTATGCATTCTTCTTATTTTTGGGCAAAAAGGCAGAAATTCCCCTTATTTTAGAGCAAAATTGCAGAAATTTCCCAAATTGTGGGGCAAAAATGCAGAAATTCCCAATATGTTGAGGCAAAAATACAGAAATTCTCCTTATTTTTGTGCAAAACTCAGAAATTCCACTTATTTTGGGGCAAAATTCCAGAAATTTCACTTATTTTGGGGCAAAATTGAAGAAATTTCACTTATTTTGGGGCAAAATTTCAGAAATTTCACTTTTTTCAGAAAGAAAGTAGAAATTTTTTTATTTGGAAGCAAAAGGGCAGAAATTTCTTTTATTTTGGTACAAAATTGCAGAAATTTTTCTTAGTTTGGGGCAAAAAGGCAGAAATTTCCCATATTTTGGGGCAAAAATGCAGAAATTCCCCTTATTTTGAGGTAAAAAGGCTAAAATTCCCCTTATTTGGGGGCAAAAAGGCAAAATTTCACTTATTTTGGGCCAAAATTGCAGAAATTTCACTTATTTCAGGGAAAAAAGGCAGAAATTTTCTTTATTTTGGGGCAAAAATTCAGAAATTCCTAATATTTTGTGGCAAAAATGCAGAAATTCCCTTTATTTTGAGGTAGAATCGGTGAAATTCCTTTTATTTGGGGGTAAAAAGGCCGAAATTTTCCTTATTTTGGGGCAAAATTGCAGAAATTTCACTTATTTCAGGGTAATAAGTCAGAAATTTTCCTTATTTTGGGGCAAAAAAGACAGAAATTCCCTCTGTTTTGGGGGAAAAAACAGAAATTACACTTATTTAGAGGCAAAAAAGAAGAAATTTTCCTTATTTTGGAGCAAAAATGAAGAAATTTCTTTTTTATATGGCAAAAAGGTATGCATTCTTCTTATTTTCGGGCAAAAAGGCAGAAATTCCCCGTATTTTGGAGCAAAATTTCAGAAATTCCCCTAATTGTCGGGCAAAAAGGTAGAAATTCCCTATATGTTGGAGCAAAAAGACAGAAATTCTCCTTATTTTGGGGCGAAACTCAGAAATTCCACTTATTTGGGGCAAAATTCCAGAAATTTACCTTATTTTAGAACAAAATTGCAGAAATTTCACTTATTTTGGGGCAAAATTGCAGAAATTTCACTTATTTCAGGGAAAAAAGGCAGAAATTTTCCTTATTTTGGGGCAAAAATCAGAAATTCCTAATATTTTGTGGCAAAAATGCAGAAATTCCCCTTATTTTGAGGTAAAAATGCTGAAATTACCCTTATTTGGGGGCAAAAAGGCAGTAATTTTCCTTATTTTGGGGCAAAATTGAAGAAATTTCAGTTATTTCAGGGTAATAAGTAAGAAATTTGTTTTTATTTTGGAAGAAAAAAGACAGAAATTCCCTTTGTTTTGGGGGAAAAAGACAGAAATTCCACTTATTTAGAGTCAAAAATGCAGAAATGCCCCTTATTTTGAAGCAAAAATGAAGAAATTTTTTTTTATGGCAAAAAGGTATGCATTCTTCTTATTTTCAGGCAAAAAGGCAGAAATTCCCTGTATTTTGAGCAACATTGCAGAAATTCCCCTAATTGTGGGGCAAAAAGGCAGAAATTCCCTATATGTTGGGGCAAAAAGACAGACATTCTTTTTATTTTGGGGCAAAACTGAGAAATTCCACTTATTTTGGGGCAAAATTCCAGAAATTTCCTATATTTTGGGGCCAAATTGCAGAAATTTCACTTATTTTGGGGCAAAATTTCAGAAATTTCACTTATTTCAGGGAAAAAAAGCAGAAATTTTTTTATTTTGGGGCAAAAGGCAGAAATTTCCCATATTTTGAAGCAAAAATGCAGAAATTCCCATTATTTTGAGGTAAAAAGGCTGAAATTCCCCTTATTTGGGTGCAAAAAGGCAGAAATTTCTCTTATTTAGAGGCAAAATTGCAGAAATTTCACTTATTTCAGGGTAATAAATCAGAAATTTTCTTTATTTTGGGGCAAAAAAGACAGAAATTCTATTTGTTTTGGGGGAAAAAACAGAAATTCGAATTATTTAGAGGAAAAAAGCAGAAATTCTTCTTATTTTGGAGCAAAAATGAAAAAATTTCCCTTTTTTATGGCAAAAAGGTATGCATTCTTCCTATTTTCAGACAAAAAGGCAGAAATTCCTCGTATTTTGGAGCAAAATTGCAGAAATTCCTCTAATTGTGGGGCAAAAAGGCAGAAATTCCTTATATGTTGGGTCAAAGAGACAGAAATTCTCCTTATTTTGTGGCAAAACTCAGAAATTTCACTTATTTTGGGGCAAAATTGCAGAAATTTCAGTTATTTCAGAAAAAAGAAGCATAAATTTTCTTATTTTGGGGCAAAAAGGCAGAAATTTCTTTTATTTTGGTACAAAATTGCATTAATTTTTCTTATTTTGGGGCAAAAAGGCAGAAATTTCCCATATTTTGGGGCAAAAATGCAAAAATTCCCCTTATTTTGGGGTAAAAAGTCTGAAATTCCCTTATTTGTGGGCAAAAAGGCAGAAATTTCACTTATTTAAGGAAACAAAGTCAGAAATTTTCCTTATTTTGGGGCAAAAAGACAGAAATTCCTTTTGTTTTAGAGAAAAAAGACAGAAATTCCACTTATTTAGAGGCAAAAAAGCAGAAATTCCCCTTATTTTGAGGTAAAAAGGCTGAAATTCCCCTTAATTGGGGGCAAAAAGGCAGAAATTTCCTTTATTTTGGGGCAAAATTGCAGAAATTTCACTTATTTCAGGGTAATAAGTCAGAAATTTTCCTTATTTTGGGGCAAAAAAGACAGAAATTCCCTTTGTTTTGGGGGAAAAAGACAGAAATTCCACTTATTTAGAGGCAAATGCAGAAATTCCCCTTATTTTAAAGCAAAAATTAAGAAATTTCCCTTTTTTATGGCAAAAAGGTATGCATTCTTCTTATTTTCGGACAAAAAGGCAGAAATTCTCCGTATTTTGGAGCAAAATTGCAGAAATTCCCCTAATTGTGGGGCAAAAAGGCAGAAATTCTTAATATGTTGAGGCAAAAATACAGAAATTCCCTTTATTTTGAGGTAAAAGGGTGAAATTCCTCTTATCTGGGGGCAAAAGGGCAGAAATTTCCCTTATTTTGGGGCAAAATTGAAGAAATTTCAGCTATTTCAGGGTAATAAGTAAGAAATTTTTTTTTATTTTGGAAGAAAAA
>NW_027667201.1:0-18000 GCF_963924665.1 Micromys minutus | reverse complement strand
GCAGAAATTCCCTGTTTTTAGAAGCAAAATTGCAGAAATTCTCATAATTTTCAGGCAAAAATGAAGAAATTCTCCTTATTTTGGGGCAAAAAGACAGAAAATCTCCTTTTTTTGGGGGCAAACAGTCAGAAATTCCCCTTATTTTGGGTCAAAATTGCAGAAATTTCCTTTACATTGGGGCAAAATTGCAGAAATTTCCCTTATTTCGGGGCAAAATTGCAGAAATTTGACTTACTTCCGGGTAATAAGTCAGAAATTTCCCTTATTTTGGGGCAAAAAAGACAGAAATTCTTTTTGTTTTGGGGGAAAAAGACAGAAATTCCACTTATTTAGAGGAAAACAGGCAGAAATTCCCCTTATTTTGGAGCAAAAATGAAAAAATTTCTTTTTTTATGGCAAAAAGGTATGCATTCCCATTATTTTCAGGCAAAAAGGCAGAAATTCCCTGTATTTTGGAGCAAAATTGCAGAAATTCCCCTAATTTTGGGGCAAAAGGCAGAAATTCCCTTTATTAGGGGCAAAAATCAGAAATTCCCCTTATTTTGGGGCAAAATTCCAGAAATTTCCTTTATTTTGGGGCAAAATTGCAGGAATTTACCTTATTTTTGGGCAAAATTGCAGAAATTTCCCTATTTGGGGCAAAATTTCAGAAATTTCACTTATTTTCAGGTAAAAAGGCTGAAATTTCCTTTGTTTTGGGGAAAAAAGGAAGAAATTCCCCTTATTTTGGGGCAAAATTGCAGAAATTTCACTTATTTTAGAAAAAAAAAGGAAAAATTTTTCTTATTTGGGGGCAAAAAGGCAGAAATTCCCATTATTTTGTGGCAAAAAAGCAGAAATTCACCTTATTTAGGGGTAAAATTGCAGAAATTTCACATATTTCAGGGCAAAAAGGCAGAAATTCCCCGTATTTTGGAGCAAAATTGCAGAAATTCCCCTAATTGTGGGGCAAAAAGGCAGAAATTCCCTATATGTTGGGGCAAAAATACAGAAATTTTCCTTATTTTGGGGCAAAATTCCAGAAATTTCCCTTATTTTGGGGCAAAATTGCAGAAATTTCACTTATTTTGGGGCAAAATTGCAGAAATTTCACTTATTTCAGAGAAAAAAGGCAGAAATTTTCCTTATTTTGGGGCAAAAAGTCAGAAATTTCTAATATTTTGTGGCAAAAATGCAGAAATTCCCCTTATTTTCAGGTAAAAAGGCTGAAATTCCCCTTATTTCAGGGCAAAAAGGCAGAAATTTCCCTTATTTTGGGGCAAAATTGCAGAAATTTCACTTATTTTAGGGTAATAAGTCAGAAATTCCCCTTATTTTGGGGCAAAAATGACAGAAATTCTCTTTCTTTTGGGAGAAAATGACAGAAATTCTACTTATTGAGAAGCAAAAAGGCAGAAATTCCCCTTATTTTGGAGCAAAAATAAAGAAATTTCCCTTTTTATGGCAAAAAGTTATGCATTCCCCTTGTTTTCGGGCAAAAAGGCAGAAATTCCCCTTATTTTGGGGCAAAAATGAAGAAATTTAACTTTTTTTGCCAAAAGTTATGCATTCCCCTTACTTTCGGTATAAAAAGCAGAAATTTTCCGTATTTTGAAGCAAAATTGCAGAAATTCTCATAATTTTTGGGCAAAAAGGCAGAAATTCTCCTTATTTAGGGGCAAAAACAGAAAATCTCTTTTTTTTGGGAACAAACAGTCAGAAATTCCCTTTATTTTGGGGCAAGATTGCAGAAATTTCCTTTACATTGGGGCCAAATTGCAGAAATTTTTATTATTTTGGGGCAAAATTGCAGAAATTTCACTTATTTCAGGGTAATAAGTCAGAAATTCCTTTTATTTTGGGGCAAAAAAGAAAGAAATTCCATTTGTTTTGGGGGAAAAAGACAGAAATTCCACTTATTTAGAGGCAAAAATGCAGAAATTCCCCTTATTTTGGTGCAAAAATGAAGAAATTTCCCTTTTTATGGCAAAAAGTTATGCATTCCCATTATTTTCGGGCAAAAAGGCAGAAATTCCCCGTATTTTGGAGCAAAATTGCAGAAATTCCCCTAATTTTGGGGCAAAAAAAAGAAATTCCTTTTATTTTGGGGCAAAAATCAGAAATTCCTTTTATTTTGGGGCAAAATTCAGAAATTCCTTTTATTTTGGGGCAAAATTCAGAATTTTTTTTATTTTGGGGCAAAATTGCAGGAATTTACATTATTTTGGGGCAAAATTGAAGAAATTTCCCTTATTTTGTGCAAAATTACAGAAATTTCACTTATTTTCAGGTAAAATAGCTAAAATTTCCTTTATTTTGGGGCAAAAAGAGAGAAATTCCACTTATTTTGGGGCAAAATTCCAGAAATTTCCCTTATTGGGGGCAAAATTGCAGAAATTTCACTTATTTTGGGGCAAAATTGCAGAAATTTCACTTATTTCAGGGGAAAAAGGCCGAAATTTTCCTTATTTTGGGGCAAAAAATCAGAAATTCCTAATATTTTGTGGCAAAAATGCAGAAATTCCCCTTATTTTGAGGTAAAAGGCTGAAATTCCCCTTATTTGGGAGCAAAGAGGCAGAAATTTCCCTTATTTTGGGGCAAAATTGGAGAAATTTCACGTATTTCAGGGTAATAATTCAGAAATTCCCCTTATTTTGGGGCAAAATGACAGAAATTCCCTTTGTTTTGGGGGAAAAAGACAGAAATTCCACTTATTTAGAGGCAAAAAGGCAGAAATTCCCTATATTTTGGAGCAAAAATGAAGAAATTTACTTTTTTATGGCAAAAAGGTATGCATTCCTGTTATTTTCGGGATAAAAAGCAGAAATTCCCCGTTTTTAGAAGCAAAATTGCAGAAATTCTCATAATTTTCAGGCAAAAATGAAGAAATTCTCCTTATTTTGGGGCAAAAAGACAGAAAATCTCCTTTTTTTGGGGGCAAACAGTCAGAAATTCCCCTTATTTTGGGTCAAAATTGCAGAAATTTCCTTTACATTGGGGCAAAATTGCAGAAATTTCCCTTATTTCGGGGCAAAATTGCAGAAATTTGACTTACTTCCGGGTAATAAGTCAGAAATTTCCCTTATTTTGGGGCAAAAAAGACAGAAATTCTTTTTGTTTTGGGGGAAAAAGACAGAAATTCCACTTATTTAGAGGAAAACAGGCAGAAATTCCCCTTATTTTGGAGCAAAAATGAAAAAATTTCTTTTTTTATGGCAAAAAGGTATGCATTCCCATTATTTTCAGGCAAAAAGGCAGAAATTCCCTGTATTTTGGAGCAAAATTGCAGAAATTCCCCTAATTTTGGGGCAAAAGGCAGAAATTCCCTTTATTAGGGGCAAAAATCAGAAATTCCCCTTATTTTGGGGCAAAATTCCAGAAATTTCCTTTATTTTGGGGCAAAATTGCAGGAATTTACCTTATTTTTGGGCAAAATTGCAGAAATTTCCCTATTTGGGGCAAAATTTCAGAAATTTCACTTATTTTCAGGTAAAAAGGCTGAAATTTCCTTTGTTTTGGGGAAAAAAGGAAGAAATTCCCCTTATTTTGGGGCAAAATTGCAGAAATTTCACTTATTTTAGAAAAAAAAAGGAAAAATTTTTCTTATTTGGGGGCAAAAAGGCAGAAATTCCCATTATTTTGTGGCAAAAAAGCAGAAATTCACCTTATTTAGGGGTAAAATTGCAGAAATTTCACATATTTCAGGGCAAAAAGGCAGAAATTCCCCGTATTTTGGAGCAAAATTGCAGAAATTCCCCTAATTGTGGGGCAAAAAGGCAGAAATTCCCTATATGTTGGGGCAAAAATACAGAAATTTTCCTTATTTTGGGGCAAAATTCCAGAAATTTCCCTTATTTTGGGGCAAAATTGCAGAAATTTCACTTATTTTGGGGCAAAATTGCAGAAATTTCACTTATTTCAGAGAAAAAAGGCAGAAATTTTCCTTATTTTGGGGCAAAAAGTCAGAAATTTCTAATATTTTGTGGCAAAAATGCAGAAATTCCCCTTATTTTTAGGTAAAAAGGCTGAAATTCCCCTTATTTCAGGGCAAAAAGGCAGAAATTTCCCTTATTTTGGGGCAAAATTGCAGAAATTTCACTTATTTTAGGGTAATAAGTCAGAAATTCCCCTTATTTTGGGGCAAAAATGACAGAAATTCTCTTTCTTTTGGGAGAAAATGACAGAAATTCTACTTATTGAGAAGCAAAAAGGCAGAAATTCCCCTTATTTTGGAGCAAAAATAAAGAAATTTCCCTTTTTATGGCAAAAAGTTATGCATTCCCCTTGTTTTCGGGCAAAAAGGCAGAAATTCCCCGTATTTAGGAGCAAAATTGCAGAAATTCCCATAATTGTGGTGCAAAAAGGCAGAAATTCCCTGTATGTTGGGGTAAAAAGACAGAAATTCTCTTTATTTTGGAGCAAAACTCAGAAATTCCACTTATTTTGGGGAAAAATTGCAGAAATTTCACTTATTTCAGAGAAAAAAGGCAGAAATTTTCTTTATTTTGGGGCAAAAAGGCAGAAATTCCTAATATTTTGTGGCAAAAATGCAGAAATTCCCCTTATTTTGAGGTAAAAATCCTGAAATTCCTCTTATTTGTGTGCAAATGCAAAAATTTCCCTTATTTTGGGGCAAAATTGCAGAAATTTCACTTATTTCAGGGTAATAAGTCAGAAATTTTTCTTATTTTGGCGCAAAAAAGACAGAAAATCCATTTGTTTTGGGGGAAGAAGACAGAAATTCCACTTATTTAGAGGCAAAAAACAGAAATTCCCATTTTTTTGAAGCAAAAATTAAGAAATTTCCCTTTTTTAAGACAAAAAGGTATGCATTCTTCTAATTTTCGGGCAAAAAAGCCGAAATTCCTCGTATTTTGGAGCAAAATTGGAAAAATTCCCCTAATTGTGGGGCAAAAATGCAGAAATTCTCTATATGTTTGGGCAAAAAGACAGAAATTCTCCTTATTTTGAGGCAAAACTCAGAAATTCCACTTATTTTGGGGCAAAATTCCAGAAATTTCCCTTATTCTGGGGCAAAATTGAAGAAATTTCACTTATTTTGGGCAAAATTGCAGAAATTTCTCTTATTTCATGGAAAAAAAGAAATTTTGTTATTTTGGGGCAAAAAAGCAGAAATTCCACTTATTTTGAGGTAAAAAGGCTGAAATTCCCCTTATTTGGGGGCAAAAGGCAGAAATATCCATTATTTTGGGGCAAAGTTGCAGAAATTTCACTTATTTCAGGGTAATAAGTCAGAAATTCACCTTATTTTGGGGCAAAAAAGAAAGAAATTTCCTCTTTTTGTGGGGGGGGAAAGACAGAAATTCCACTTATTTAGAGGCAAAAAGGCAGAAATTCCCCTTATTTTGGAGAAAAAATGAAGAAATTTCCCTTTTTATGGCAAAAAGGTATGCATTCCCATTATTTTCGGACAAAAAGGCAGAAATTCCCCGTATTTTGGAGCAAAATTACAGAAATTGCCCAAATTTTGGGGCAAAAGGCAGAAATTCCCTATATTTTGGGGCAAAAATCAGAAATTCCCCTTATTTTGGGGCAAAATTCCAGAAATTTCCTTTATTTTGGGGCAAAATTGCAGAAATTTTTTTAATTTGGGGCAAAATTGCAGAAATTTCACTTATTTTCAGGTAAAAAGGCTGAAATTTCCTTTATTTTGGGGCAAAAAAAGAGAAATTCCCCTTATTTTGGGGCAAAATTGCAGAAATTCCCCTAGTTGTGGGGCAGAAAGACAGAAATTCCCTATATGTTGGGGCAAAAAGACAGAAATTCTCCTTATTTTGGGGCAAAACTCAGAAATTCCACTTATTTTGGGGCAAAATTCCAGAAATTTCCCTTATTCTGGGGCAAAATTGCAGAAATTTCATATATTGTGGGGCAAAATTGCAAAAATTTTACTTATTTCAGGGGAAAAAGGGGAAATTTTCCTTAATTTTGGGTCAGAAAGGCAGGAATTCCCCTTATTTTGAGGTAAAAAGGCTGAAATTCCCTTTATTTGAGAGCAAAGAGTCAGAAATTTCCCTTATTTTGGGAAAAAATTACAGACATTTAACTTATTTCAGGGTAATAAGTCAGAAATTCCTTTTATTTTGGGGCAAAAAAGACAGAAATTTCCTTTGTTTTGGAGGAAAAGACAGAAATTCCACTTATTTAGAGGCAAAAAGGCAGAAATTTCCTTTATTTTGGAGCAAAAATGAAGAAATTTACCTTTTTATGGCAAAAAGGTATGCATTCCCCTTACTTTCGGGATAAAAAGCCTAAATTCCCTGTATTTTGAAGCAAAATTGCAGAAATTCTCATAATTTTAGGGCAAAAAGGCAGAAATTCTCCTTATTTTGGGGCAAAAAGTTAAAAAATCTCCATTTTTCGGGAGCAAACAGTCAGAAATTTCCCTTATTTTGGGGCAAAATTGCAAAAATTTCCTTTACATTGGGGCAAAATTGCAGAAATATCCCTTATTTTGGGGCAAAATTGCAGAAATTTCACTTCTTTCAGTGTAATAAGTCAGAAATTCTCCTTGTTTTGGGGCAAAAAAGACAGAAATTCCCTTTGTTTTGGGGGGAAAAGACAAAAAGTCCACTTATTTAGAGGCAAAAAGGCAAAAATTCCCCTTATTTTGGAGCAAAAATAAAGAAATTTCTTTTTTTAATGGCAAAAAGTTATGCATTCCCTTTATTTTTGGGAAAAGGCCGAAATTCCCCGTATTTTGGTGCAAAATTGCAGAAATTCCCCTAATTGTGGGGCAAAAAGGCAGAAATTCCCTATATGTTGGGGAAAAAAGAAGAAATTCTTCTTATTTTGGGGCAAAACTCAGAAATTCCATTAATTTTGTGGCAAAATTCCAGAAATTTCCCTTATCTTGGGGCAAAATTGCAGAAATTTCACTTATTTCATGGCATAATTCAAAAATTCCTTTTATTTAGGGGCAAAAACACAGAAATTCCATTTATTTTTTGGTAAAAAGGCAGAAATTTCACTTACTTTGAGGTAAAAAGGCAGAAATTCCTATTATTTTGGGGCAAAAATGAAGAAATTTCCCTTTTTTGTGGTAAACGGTATACATTCTTTTTACATTTGGGATAAAAAGCAGAAATTCCCCGTATTTTGAAGCAAAATTGCAGAAATTCTCATAATTTTCGGGCAAAGAGGCAGAAATTCCTTAATTTTTGGCAAAAGTCAGAAATTCCCTTTATTTTGGGGCAAAAATCAGAAATTCCCCTTCTTTTGGCACAAAATTCAAGAAATTTCCTTTATTTTGGGGCAAAATTTCAGGAATTTACCTTATTTTGGGGCAAAATTGCAGAAATTTCAGTTATTTTCAGGTAAAAAGGCTGAAATTTCCTTTATTTTGGGGCAAAAAGAGAGAAATTCCCCTTATTTTGGAGTAAAATTGCAGAAATTTCCCTTTTTATGGGTAAATATTGCAGAAATTTTCCTTAATTTAAGGCAAAATTGCAGAAATTTCACATATTTCAGAGAAAAAAAGCAAAATTTTTTCTTATTTTGGGGCAAACAGGCAGAGATTCCCATTATTTTGGTGCAAAAAAGACAGAAATTCACTTTGTTTTGGGGGAAAAAGACAGAAATTCCACTTATTTAGAGGCAAAACGGCAGAACTTCCCCTTATTTTGGAGCAAAAATGAAGAAATTCACATTTTTATGGCAAAAAGTTATGCATTCCCTTACTTTCGGGATAAAAGCAGAAATTCCCCGTATTTTGAAGCAAAATTGCAGAAATTCTCATAATTTTCGGGCCAAAAGCAGAAATTCTCCTTATTTTAGGGCAAAAAAACGAAAATCTCCTTTTTTTGGGAACAAACAGTCAGAAATTTCCCTTATTTTGGGGCAAAATTGGAGAAATTTCCTTTACATTGGGCCAAAATTTCAGAAATTTCCCTTATTTTGGGGCAAAATTGCAGAAATTTCACTTATTTCAGGGTAATAAGTCAGGAATTCCCCTTATTATGTGGCAAAAAAAACAGAAATTCCCTATGTTTTGGGGGAAAAAGACAGAAATTCCACTTATTTAGAGGCAAAAAGGCAGAAATTCCCCTTATTTTGGAGCAAAAATGAAGAAATTTCCCTTTTTATGGCAAAAAGGTATGCATTCCCATTATTTTCGGGCAAAAAGGCAGAAATTCCCCGTATTTTGGAGCAAAATTGCAGAAATTCCCCTAATTGTGGGGCAAAAGGCAAAAATTCCCTTTATTTGGGGGCAAAAATCAGAAATTCCCCTTATTTTGGGGCAAAATTCCAAAAATTTCCTTTATTTTGGGGCAAAATTGCAGGAATTTACCTTATTTTGGGGCAAAATTGCAGAAATTTCCCTTATTTGGGGTAAAATTGCAGAAATTTCAGTTATTTTCAGGTAAAAAGGCTGAAATTTCCTTTATTTTGGGGCAAAAAGAGAGAAATTCCCCTTATTTTGGAGTAAAATTGCAGAAATTTCCCTTTTTATGGGTAAATATTGCAGAAATTTTCCTTAATTTAAGGCAAAATTGCAGAAATTTCACATATTTCAGAGAAAAAAAGCAAAATTTTTTCTTATTTTGGGGCAAACAGGCAGAGATTCCCATTATTTTGGTGCAAAAAAGACAGAAATTCACTTTGTTTTGGGGGAAAAAGACAGAAATTCCACTTATTTAGAGGCAAAACGGCAGAACTTCCCCTTATTTTGGAGCAAAAATGAAGAAATTCACATTTTTATGGCAAAAAGTTATGCATTCCCTTACTTTCGGGATAAAAGCAGAAATTCCCCGTATTTTGAAGCAAAATTGCAGAAATTCTCATAATTTTCGGGCCAAAAGCAGAAATTCTCCTTATTTTAGGGCAAAAAAACGAAAATCTCCTTTTTTTGGGAACAAACAGTCAGAAATTTCCCTTATTTTGGGGCAAAATTGGAGAAATTTCCTTTACATTGGGCCAAAATTTCAGAAATTTCCCTTATTTTGGGGCAAAATTGCAGAAATTTCACTTATTTCAGGGTAATAAGTCAGGAATTCCCCTTATTATGTGGCAAAAAAAACAGAAATTCCCTATGTTTTGGGGGAAAAAGACAGAAATTCCACTTATTTAGAGGCAAAAAGGCAGAAATTCCCCTTATTTTGGAGCAAAAATGAAGAAATTTCCCTTTTTATGGCAAAAAGGTATGCATTCCCATTATTTTCGGGCAAAAAGGCAGAAATTCCCCGTATTTTGGAGCAAAATTGCAGAAATTCCCCTAATTGTGGGGCAAAAGGCAAAAATTCCCTTTATTTGGGGGCAAAAATCAGAAATTCCCCTTATTTTGGGGCAAAATTCCAAAAATTTCCTTTATTTTGGGGCAAAATTGCAGGAATTTACCTTATTTTGGGGCAAAATTGCAGAAATTTCCCTTATTTGGGGTAAAATTGCAGAAATTTCAGTTATTTTCAGGTAAAAAGGCTGAAATTTCCTTTATTTTGGGGCAAAAAGAGAGAAATTCCCTTTATTTTGGGGCAAAATTGCAGAAATTTCCCTTATTATGGGAAAATATTGCAGAAATTTCCCTTAATTTAAGGCAAAATTGCAGAAATTTCACTTATTTCAGAGAAAAAAAGCAAAAATTTTTCTTATTTTGTGGCAAAAAGGAAGAAATTCCCATTATTTTGGGGCAAAAAGGCAGAAATTCACATTATTTGGGGCAAAATTCCAGAAATTTCACTTATTTCAGGGTAATAAGTCAGAAATTTCCCTTAATTGGGGCAAAAAATACAGAAATTCCCGTTGTTTTGGGTGATAAAAACAGAAATTCCACTTATTTAGAGGCAAAAAGGAAAAAATTCCCCTTATTTTGGAGCAAAAATGAAGAAATTACCTTTTTTTATGGAAAAAGTTATGCATTCCCTTTATTTTCGGGCAAAAAGGCAGAAATTCCTCGTATTTTGGAGCAAAATTGCAGAAATTCCCCTAATTTTGGGCAAAAATGCAGAAATTCCCTATATGTTAGGGCAAAAAGATAAAAATTCTCCTTATTTTGGGGCAAAACTCAGAAATTCCACTTATTTTGGGGCAAAATTCCAGAAATTTCCTTTATTCTGGGGCAAAATTGCAAAAATTTCACTTATTTTCAGGTAAAAAGCTGAAATTTCCTTTATTTTGGGGCAAAAAGGGAGAAATTCCCCTTATTTTGAGGAAAAAAGGCAGAAATTCCCCTTATTTTGAGGTAAAAAGCCTGAAATTCCTCTTATTTGGGGGCAAAGAGGCAGAAATTTTCCTTATTTTGGGGCAAAAATGCAGAAATTTGACTTATTTCATAGTAATAAGTCAGAAATTCCTCTTATTTTGGGGCAAAAATGACAGAAATTCCTTTTGTTTTGGGAAAAAAAGACAGAAATTCATCTTATTTAGAGCCAAAAAGCAGAAATTCCCCTTATTTTGGAGCAAAAATGAAGAAATTCACCTTTTTATGGCAAAAAGGTATGCATTCCTTTTACTTTCGGGATAAAAGCAGAAATTCCCCGAATTTTGAAGCAAAATTGCAGAAATTCTCATAATTTTCGGGCAAAAAGACAGAAATTCTACTTATTTTG
The DNA here is from genome assembly GCF_963924665.1 of Micromys minutus. Taxonomy (NCBI): domain Eukaryota; kingdom Metazoa; phylum Chordata; class Mammalia; order Rodentia; family Muridae; genus Micromys; species Micromys minutus. The sequence goes on along the minus strand of NW_027667201.1, from coordinate 7,455 downwards.
AGGCAAAAAGACAGAAAATCTCCTTTTTTTTGGGAACAAACAGTCAGAAATTCCCCTTATTTTTGGGCAAAATTGCAGAAATTTCCTTTACATTGGGGCAAAATTTCAGAAATTTCCCTTATTTTGGGGCAAAATTGCAGAAATTTCACTTATTTCAGGGTAATAAGTCAGAAATTCCCCTTATTTTGGGGCAAAAAAGACAGAAATTCCCTTTGTTTTTGGGGAAAAAGACCGAAATTCCACTTATATAGTGGCAAAAAGGCAAAAATTCCCTTTATTTTGGCGCAAAAAATGAAGAAATTTCCCTTTTTATGGCAAAAAGGTATGCATTCCCATTATTTTCGGGCAAAAAGGCAGAAATTCCTAGTATTTTGGAGCAAAATTGCAGAAATTCCCATAATTTTGGGGCAAAAGGAAAATTCTTTTTATTTTGGGGCAAAATTCAGAAATTCCCATTATTTTGGGGCAAATATTTCAGAAATTCCCTTTATTTTGGGGCAAAATTGCAGTAATTTACCTTATTTTGGGGCACAATTTCAGAAATTTCTTTTATTTGGGGCAAAATTGCAGAAATTTCAGTTATTTTCAGGTAAAAAGAGTGAAATTTCCTTTATTTTGGGGCAAAAAGGGAGAAATTCCCCTTATTTTGGGGCAAAATTGCAGAAATTTCACTTATTTCAGAGGAAAAAAGCAAAAATTTTTCTTATTTCGGGGCAAAAAGCAGAAATTCCCATTATTTTGGGGCAAAAAGGCAGAAATTCACCTTATTTTGGGGTAAAATTGCAGAAATTTCACATATTTCAGGGCAAAAAGGCAGAAATTTCCCTTATTTTGGGGCAAAAAAGACAGAAAATCTTTTTGTTTTGGTAGAAAAAGACAGAAATTCTACTTATTTAAAGGCAAAAAGGCAGAAATTCCCCTTTTTTGGAGCAAAAATAAAGAAATTTCCCTTTTTTATGGCAAAAAGTTATGCATTCCCCTTATTTTCGGGCAAAAATGCAGAAATTCCTCGTATTTTGGAGCAAAATTGCAGAAATTCCCCTAATTCTTGGGCAAAAGGCAGAAATTCCCTATATGTTGGGGCAAAAAGACAGAAATTCTCCTTATTTGGGGCAAAACTCAGAAATATCACTTATTTTGGGGCAAAATTCCAGAAATTCCTTTTATTTTGGGCCAAAATTGCAAAATTTCACTTATTTTAGGTCAAAATTGCAGAAATTTCACTTATTTCAGGGAAAAAAGGCAGAAATTTTCTTTATTTTGGGGCAAAAAGGCAGAAATTCCTAATATTTTGTGGCAAAAATGCAGAAATTCCATTTATTTTGAGGTGAAAGGCTGAAATTCCCCTTATTTGGGGGCAAAAAGGCAGAAATTTCCCTTATTTTGGGGCAAAATTGTAGAAATTTTACTTATTTCAGGGTAATAAATCAGAAAATTTCTTGTTTTTGGGGCAAAAAAGACAGAAAATTTCTTTGTTTTGGAGGAAAAAACAGAAATTCCACTTATTTAGAGGCAAAAAAACAGAAATTCCCCTTATTTTGGAGCAAAAATGAAGAAATTTCCCTTTTTATGGCAAAAAGTTATGCATTCCCTTTATTTTCGGGCAAAAAGGCAGAAATTCCCCGTAATTTGGAGCAAAATTGCAGAAATTCCCCTAGTTGTGGGGCAGAAATACAGAAATTCCCTATATGTTGGGGCAAAAAGACAGAAATTCTCTTTATTTTGGGGCAAAACTCAGAAATTCCACTTATTTTGGGGCAAAATTCCAGAATTTTCCCTTATTTTAGGGCTAATTGCAGAAATTTCACTTATTTTGGGGCAAAATTGCAGAAATTTCACTTATTTTGGGGCAAAATTGCAGAAATTTCACTTATTTCAGGGAAAAAAGGCAGAAATTTTCCTCATTTTGGGGCAAAAAAGACAGAAAATCTTTTTGTTTTGGGGGAAAAAGACAGAAATTCCACTTATTTAGAGGCAAAAAAGCAGAAATTCCCTTTATTTTGGAGCAAAAATGAAGAAATTTTCCTTTTTTAGGGCAAAAAGTTATGCATTCTTCTTATTTTCGGGCAAAAAGGCAGAAATTCCTTGTACTTTGTAGCAAAATTGCAGAAATTCCCCTAATTGTGGGGCAAAAATGCAGAAATTCCCTATATGTTGGGGCAAAAAGACAGAAATTCTCCTTATTTTGGGGCAAAACTCAGAAATTCCACTTATTTTGGGGCAAAATTCCAGAAATTTCCCTTATTCTGGGGCAAAATTGCAGAAATTTCACTTATTTTGGGGCAAAATTGCAAAAATTTTACTTATTTAAGGAGAAAAAAGGAGAAATTTTCCTTAATTTTGGATCAAAAAGGCAGAAATTCCCCTTATTTTGAGTTAAAAAGGCTGATATTCCCTTTATTTGAGGGCAAAGAGTCAGAAATTTCCCTTATTTTGGGGGAAAATTACAGACATTTAACTTATTTCAGGGTAATAAGTCTGAAATTCTACTTATTTTGGGGCAAAAAAGACAGAAATTCCCTTTGTTTTGGAGGAAAAGACAGAAATTCCATTTATTTAGAGGCAAAAAGGCAGAAATTTCCTTTATTTTGGAGCAAAAATGAAGAAATTTACCTTTTTATGGCAAAAAGTTATGCATTCCCCTTACTTTCGGAATAAAAAGCCGAAATTCCCCGTATTTTGAAGCAAAATTGCAGAAATTCTCATAATTTTAGGGCAAAAAGGCAGAAATTCTCTTTATTTTAGGGCAAAAAGACAAAAAATCTCCATTTTTTGGAAGCAAACAGTCAGAAATTTCCCTTATTTTGGGGCAAAATTGCAAAAATTTCCTTTACATTGGGGCAAAATTGCAGAAATTTCCCTTATTTTGGGGCAAAATGGTAGAAATTTCACGTATTTCAGTGTAATAAGTCAGAAATTCCCCTTATTTTGGGGCAAAAAAGAAAGAAATTCCCTTTGTTTTGGGGGAAAAAGACAAAAAGTCCACTTATTTAGAGGCAAAAAGGCAGAAATTCCCCTTATTTTGGAGCAAAAATGAAGAAATTTCTCTTTTTAATGGCAAAAAGTTATGCATTCCCTTTATTTTTGGGAAAAGGCAGAAATTCCCTGTATTTTGGTGCAAAATTGCAGAAATTCCCCTAATTGTGGGGCAAAAAGGCAGAAATTCCCTATATGTTGGGGAAAAAAGACAGAAATTCTTCTTATTTTGGGGCAAAACTCAGAAATTCCATTTATTTTGGGGCAAAATTCCAGAAATTTCCCTTATTTTGGGGCAAAATTGCAGAAATTTCACTTATTTCAGGGCATAATTCAAAAATTTCTTTTATTTTGGGGCAAAAAGACAGAAATTCCATTTATTTTTTGGTAAAAAGGCAGAAATTTCACTTACTTTGAGGTGAAAAGGCAGAAATTCCTATTATTTTGGGGAAAAAATGAAGAAATTTCCCTTTTTTGTGGTAAACGGTATACATTCCTTTTACATTTGGGATAAAAAGCAGAAATTCCCCGTATTTTGAAGCAAAATTGCAGAAATTCTCATAAATTTCGGGCAAAAAGGGAGAAATTCCTTAATTTTGGGGCAAATGTCAGAAATTCCCTTTATTTTGGGGCAAAAATCAGAAATTCCCCTTCTTTTGGCGCAAATTCAAGAAATTTCCTTTATTTTGGGGCAAAATTTCAGGAATTTACCTTATTTTGGGGCAAAATTGCAGAAATTTCAGTTATTTTCAGGTAAAAAGGCTGATATTTCCTTTGTTTTGGGGCAAAAAGGGAGAAATTCCCCTTATTTTGGAGCAAAATTGCAGAAATTTCCCTTATTATGAAGAAATATTGCAGAAATTTCCCTTAATTTAAGGCAAAATTGCAGAAATTTCACTTGTTTCAGAGAAAAAAGGCAAAATTTTTTCTTATTTTGGGGCAAACAGGCAGAGATTCCCATTATTTTGGGGCAAAAAAGACAGAAATTCACTTTGTTTTGGGGGAAAAGACAGAAATTCCACTTATTTAGAGGCAAAAAGGCAGAAATTCCCCTTATTTTGGAGCAAAAATGAAGAAATTTCCCTTTTTATGGCAAAAAGGTATGCATTCCCATTATTTTCGGGAAAAAAGCAGAAATTCCCCATATTTTGGAGCAAAATTGCAGAAATTCCCCTAATTGTGTGGCAAAAGGCAAAAATTCCCTTTTTTGGGGGGCAAAAATCAGAAATTCCCCTTATTTTGGGGCACAATTCGAGAAATTTTCTTTATTTTGGGGCAGAATTGCAGGAATTTACCTTATTTTGGGGCAAAATTGCAGAAATTTCCCTTATTTGGGGCAAAATTGCAGAAATTTCAGTTATTTTCAGGTAAAAAGGCTGAAATTTCCTTTATTTTGGGGCAAAAAGGGAGAAATTCCCCTTATTTTCGGGCAAAATTGCACAAATTTCCCTTATTATGAGGAAATATTGCAGGAATTTCCCTTAATTTAAGGCAAAATTGCAGAAATTTCACTTATTTCAGAGAAAAAAAAGGAAAAAAATTTTCTTATTTTGGGGCAAAAAGGCAGAAATTCCCATTATTTTGGGGCAAAAAGGCAGAAATTCACTTTAATTTGGGGCAAAATTCCAGAAATTTCATTTATTTCAGGGTAATAAGTCAGAAATTTCACTTAATTGGGGCAAAAAATACAGAAATTCCCGTTGTTTTGGGTGAAAAAGACAGAAATACCACTTATTTAGAGGCAAAAAGTCAAAAATTCCCCTTATTTTGGAGCAAATATAAAGAAATGAAGAAATTTCCCTTTTTTATAGCAAAAAGTTATGCATTCCCTTTATTTTCGGGCAAAAAGGCAGAAATTCCTCGTATTTTGGTGCAAAATTGCAGAAATTCCCCTAATTTTGGGGCAAAAATGCAGAAATTCCCTATATTTTGGGGCAAAAAGGCAAAAATTCTCCTTATTTTGGGGCAAAACTCAGAAATTCCACTTATTTTGGGGCAAAATTCCAGAAATTTCCTTTATTCTGGGGCAAAATTGCAGAAATTTCACTTATTTTCAGGTAAAAAGCTGAAATTTCCTTTATTTTGGGGCAAAATGGAGAAATTCCCCTTATATTGGGGCCAAAAGGCAGAAATTCCCCTTATTTTAAAGTAAAAAGCCTGAAATTCCCCTTATTTGGGGGCAAAGAGGCAGAAATTTTCCTTATTTTGGGGCAAAATTGCAGAAATTTCACTTATTTCATAGTAACAAGTCAGAAATTCCTCTTATTTTGGGGCAAAATTGACAGAAATTCCTTTTGTTTTGGGGGAAAAAGACAGAAATTCCACTTATTTGGAGGCAAAAAGCAGAAATTCCCCTTATTTTGGAGCAAAAATGAAGAAATTCACCTTTTTATGGCAAAAAGGTATGCATTCCCCTTACTTTCGAGATAAAAGCAGAAATTCCCCGTATTTTGAAGCAAAATTGCAGAAATTCTCATAATTTTCGGGCAAAAAGACAGAAATTCTCTTTATTTTGGGGCAAAAAGACAGAAAATCTCATTTTTTAAGGAACAAACAGTCAGAAATTCCCCTTATTTTGGCGCAAAATTGCAGAAATTTCCTTTACATTGGGGCAAAATTTCAGAAATTTCCCTAATTTTGGGGCAAAATTGCAGAAATTTCACTTATTTCAGGGTAATAAGTCAGAAATTCCCCTTATTTTGGGGCAAAAAAGACAGAAATTCCTTTTGTTTTGGGGGAAAAAGACAGAAATTCCACTTATTTAGTGGCAAAAAACAGAAATTCCCTTTATTCTGGAGCAAAAATGAAGAAATTTCCCTTTTTATGGCAAAAAGGTATGCATTCCCATTATTTTCGGGCTAAAAGGCAGAAATTTCTCGTATTTTGGAGCAAAATTGCAGAAATTCCCCTAATTTTGGGGCAAAAGGCAAAAATCCTTTTTATTTTGGGGTAAAATTCAGAAATTCCCATTATTTTGGGGCAAAATTTCAGAAATTTCCTTTATTTTGAGGCAAATTGCAATAATTTACCTTATTTTGGGGCACAATTTCAGAGATTTCCCTTATTTGGGGCAAAATTGCAGAAATTTCAATTATTTTCAGGTAAAAAGAGTGAAATTTTTTTTATTTTGGGGCAAAAAGGGAGAAATTCCTATTATTTTGGGGCAAAATTGCAGAAATTTCCCTTATTATGGGGAAAAATTGCAGAAATTTCTCTTATTTTAGGCCAAAATTGCAGGAATTTCACTTATTTCAGAGGAAAAAAGCAAAAATTTTTCTTATTTCGGGGCAAAAATGCAGAAATTCCCATTATTTTAGGGCAAAAAGGCAGAAATTCACCTTATTTTTTGGTAAAATTGCAGAAATTTCACATATTTCAGGGCAAAAAGGCAGAAATTTACCTTATTTTGGGGCAAAAAGACAGAAATTCTCTTTGTTTTGGGGGAAAAAGACAGAAATTCCACTTATTTAGAGGCAAAAAGGCAGAAATTCCCCTTATTTTGGAGCAAAAATAAAGAAATTTTACTTTTTTATGGCAAAAAGTTATGCATTCCCCTTATTTTCGTGCAAAAATGCAGAAATTCCCCGTATTTTGGAGCAAAATTGCAGAAATTCCCCTAATTCTGGGGCAAAAGGCAGAAATTCCCTATATGTTGGGGCAAAAAGACAGAAATTCTTCTTATTTTGGGGCAAAACTCAGAAATATCACTTATTTTGGGGCAAAATTCCAGAAATTCCCCTTATTTTGGGGCAAAATTGCAAAATTTCACTTATTTTAGGTCAAAATTGCAGAAATTTCACTTATTTCAGGGAAAAAAGGCAGAAATTTTCTTTATTTTGGGGCAAAAAGGCAGAAATTCCTAATATTTTGTGGCAAAAATGCAGAAATTCCCCTTATTTTGAGGTGAAAAGGCTGAAATTCCCCTTATTTGGGGGCAAAAATGCAGAAATTTCCCTTATTTTGAAGCAAAATTGCAGAAATTTCTCTTTTTTAAGGCAAAAAGGTATGCATTCTTCTTATTTTCGGGCAAAAAGGCAGAAATTCCCCGTATTTTGGAGCAAAATTGCAAAAATTCCCCTAATTGTGGGGCAAAAATGCAGAAATTCCCTATATGTTGGGGCAAAAAGACAGAAATTCTCCTTATTTTGGGGCAAAACTCAGAAATTCCACTTATTTTGGCGCAAAATTCCAGAAATTTCCCTTATTCTGAGGCAAAATTGCAGAAATTTCACTTATTTTGGGCAAAATTGCAGAAATTTCCCTTATTTCATGGAAAAAAAATATTTTGTTATTTTGGGGCAAAAATGCAGAAATTCCCCTTATTTTGAGGTAAAAAGGCTGAAATTTCCCTTATTTGGGGGCAAAAAGACAGAAATTTCCCTTATTTTGGGGCAAAATTGCAGAAATTTCACTTATTTCAGGGTAATAAGTCAGAAATTTTCCTTATTTTGGGGCAAAAAAGACAGAAAATCCCTTTGT